>NC_057946.1:27741192-27932456 GCF_018555375.3 Anguilla rostrata | reverse complement strand
ACCTAGAAATCTATGAGGTCTGAAGGGCACAGTGCTCCTGAGGGGTAGAAGTAGCGGATTAACAGTCTATCCCCATGTACCCATAACGGCTGTTTTAATAAATATATGTCATGATTAAACACCATATCTACAATATGATTATATTACAGGCATTTACCAGACACTCTTATTCAGCCATAACTTAAACAGCTTTTTCATTACATAGTATCCATTTATACAGCTGGATGTATTGTGAAGCAATTCAGATTAAGTACCTTGCAGTGTCCTTTCAGGGAAATTGAACCTGCAAACTTGAGCCCAGTTCTCTCACCATTTTACTACACAGCTGTCCTGTTCACAGCCAGTGATCCTGTTACATACGCCACCGAAACTCTGAGGAGCACTCAGGAGTTCCACCCCTCCCAAAATCACCCTGGAGCCACAGCACCACCACCTACACCCACTGAGAGCTCCACAGAGCTCCGCCCCCTTACCTGAGAGGGAGTGTCCCTCGCCGTCCTCCACGTCTTCATACCCAGAGGGCGGATCCTCTGATAGGCCACTCCCTGTGGACAGGAGAGAGGGTGTGTCCCGACCCCGCCCACACCACACATGCTCTGAGGAGGTCTTCTACAGAGTGTTTAAGACTTTACTGTGAAGCACGAGGAGGACAGATCTGATTCACTCACCCCACCGGGGGGCGCTGTAGGTTCCCCCTCTAGCTAGTTTGTACTCGATCTCCTCGTAGACAGCTTCATGCAGAGGGGCGTGGTCCCATTCAGACAGGGCTGTGTGAGCAGAGACAGAGAATCACAGAGTCAAAGTCTCCTCTCAGAGAGCACATCTCTCTCTGCATGAGCAGCAGAGGTACAGCACACAGCTACCGTCATACACCAGCCACCTGTCAGAGACCAGGGCCCTGTAGGACTGCTGATCTGAGATCAGTCCAACCTTTTATCACATAACTGATTCAGGCAGACTGCAGGAATGTGATCGACCACAGGGGGGCGCTGGCGCACAAAAAGACACAATCAGCATGCCAACCAAATCCCTCCCTCGGGATCACTGCAGCCAAAAATGTGTCACCCGGCAGTCTCCTTGCTTTCAGGGCAGCTGGTGATGGAGGACTCGGCCCCACACTGCGGGGCCCACCCACACGCACTGGCGCAGGGTCTTAACTGGGCGAGCCTCCCATCAGCCCCCATTCAGAGCTGCGTGGTTAACCCACTGAGCTGATCACTGGAGAGGCTTCTTCAGTCACACTCGGCGTGTGATGGCGGTTCACCCGGCGCCCGTCCGCCCCCTACCTCTCTTCAACGCTCTGTTCTGGAACAGCAGAACACCCAGCACTGCCAGCAGCAGGAACAACAGCGCCCCCATCACCAGGAAGGCCACTGCTGGGATAGACGGGCTGGGCGGAACCTCCTTTGATCCGGGCACTGGCCGTTTGGACACAACTGCAAAACGGGGAAGGCAAGGGGTTGGGCATCAGCAGAGAACATGGCACACTGCCTCTACTCTACTTACACTAACCACTGAGCTGTGTTTCCACCTACAGTACTGTACTTATACAGCCAGCCATCCAGCGACCTATTAAAGCAGAGCAACTGTCTGCATTAAGCAAACTGAGTCATTCCACAAGATACCCACTACAACATAAAAAGGTGGCCTGAGAGCAAGTGCATGGTTAACTTTCCAGCTAGTAAACTTCAGCTAAGCCTGTGCTATCTGTACTAGAAGGTGGGTGTTCTCTCTTCTCTATTCAAGAACATTGGCTATTTAAATTAAGCAAACTGCTAGCTTGGAACCAGCATTCAGCAAGCTTAGAGAGCCACATCATGTTTATTGTTAGATAGAAACCTATAGGATTACATTCAGTCTTAAAGCATTAATGCAGAGGTACTGTTGCCAACAGGCAAAAAACTGCAAGAAGCAGTTGTGTGTTAACACTCATATACTGAGTGTTACTTAGCAACCTACCCAGGCAAACAGCCACCACCATTTATATGGTAGAAATGCAATACAGAGCATTAATGGAAAAGCAAGTCCCAACAGTTGAAATTAGTTGTGAGGTCCTCTTTTCACTGTATAAATGACTCCTGGGGCAACTTTACCTGGCTGTGATTTTGGTTGTGTAGTCATTGCAGGAGTACCTAAAACAACAAAAATAAAATAAATTAAAATGCATTGTTTTCTTTATTGGGCATGAGAAAGGGTTTGTGTGATTGATAGGGCTCTGAGCTCAGCCTCTGGTTTCATCTCCCAAACTCTCTCCTACACCATCCAGAGGAGTCCGTACCTGCAGCGGAGCTGGACTCAGATAAAGGAACTGTAAAATAAAAATGAAGAGATTTGTTATTTATTCATTCACTTGTTCCGCTTCCTGTTCCTGCCCACTGTTATCGGCTGTGACCCTGATGATGTCACATCCTCTCTGCTCATTCCACTTCTGTAAGCTGCGCAGGATACGAGCTTCTGATAAATGTAAATGTAGTTCCAAAGCATCATGTTTTCTACTTGCATTATTAGTGAGCGCATGAATAAAGTAATCATTGAGCTGTAATGCAGGGTGGATCTTTAAGCTGCTCCTGGGGTTTAGGGTGTGTGTTTCTGTCAGGGCTCCAGTGATTAATCTTCTCAGAAGCTGGCAGTCAGCCTGAGGTGATCTGGAGTCGCAGGCTCACCTGTGCAGGTGACCCCAGCCTGGTTCTGGTGTGGGCAGCGGCTGTGCTGGTGCACAGAGTGTGGGCAGTCCCACAGGTGCATCTCAGTGCCCCTGCAGTTCACCTCAGTCAGCCAGAGGGTGTCGTTCCCCATCCCAGAAGTAGCATTACTATGAGCCTTTCCTGCTGACCCACAGCCCAGCTGTCTGCACACCACCTGGACGTCCATCGCGTCCCAGGAGTCTCCACACACCGTCCGCCAGGAGCCCCCGTGGAACACCTCCAGCCTCCCAGAGCACCCGCCTTCACCCCCCACCAGCCGGAGGGGCCAGTGACCTAGAGCAGGAGACACAGATGAGCTGAGCAGCCTCATTACGTTTAGCATCTCCTACAGACACATCTCCACTAACACTATGACTGACCTCATTACGTTTAGCATCTCCTACAGACACATCTCCACTAACACTATGACTGACCTCATTACGTTTAGCATCTCCTACAGACACATCTCCACTAACATTAAGACTGACCTCATTACGTTTAGCATCTCCTACAGACACATCTCCACTAACACTATGACTGACCTCATTACGTTTAGCATCTCCTACAGACACATCTCCACTAACACTATGACTGACCTCATTACGTTTAGCATCTCCTACAGACACATCTCCACTAACACTATGACTGACCTCATTACGTTTAGCATCTCCTACAGACACATCTCCACTAACACTATGACTGACCTCATTATGTTTAGCATCTACAGACACATCTCCACTAACACTATGACTGACCTCATTATGTTTAGCATGTCCTACAGACATATCTCCATTAACACTATGACTGACCTCATTACGTTTAGCATCTCCTACACTACAGACACATCTCCATTAACGCTCGTGTTACCCCACTACTCAAAAAACCCACCTTAGACCCCTCCGATGTAACAAATTATCGACCCGTATCCCTTCTACCCTTTCTGTCCAAAACCCTTGAACGAGCAGTTCTTAAACAATTAACCTCTTTTCTCCATCAGAACAACCTGCTAGACCCTCACCAGTCTGGCTTCCGATCCGGGCACTCAACAGAGACTGCACTACTAGCTGTGACGGAGGCACTTGCCACTGCAAGAGCCTCACGCCTTTCCTCTGTCCTGATCCTTCTTGACCTGTCTGCAGCTTTTGACACGGTCAACCATAAAATACTCCTCTCCACCTTGGCTGGGATGGGAATTGCCGGGACTGCCCTGTCTTGGTTCTCTTCCTATCTTGCAGATAGGACCTACCAGGTCACCTGGAAGGGGTCTGCCTCTGCCTCTCATCCACTTGTTACGGGAGTGCCGCAGGGATCTGTACTGGGTCCTCTGCTGTTCTCCTTATACACCAGATCTCTTGGTTCAGTCATTAATTCACATGGTTTTTCCTATCATTGTTATGCAGATGACACACAACTCTTCTTTTCTTTCCCCCCCTCGGCCACACAGATCAATGATAAGATCTCTTCCTGCCTGGCTGACATTTCCACCTGGATGGCCAGCCACCATCTGAAGCTCAACCTCAACCTCAACAAAACTGAGCTGCTCTTCTTCCCGTACAAGACCTCCTTGCTTCGTGAACTCTCAATCACGGTTGATGGCACCACAGTGACTGCCTCTCACTCTGCAAAGAGCCTGGGGGTGGTCCTGGATGACCAGCTGGACCTCAAGGAGCACATCAAGGCAACATCACGGTCCTGCAGATTCCTCCTATACAACATCAGGAGGATTCGACCATACCTGACGACGCACTCCACCCAGCTGCTCGTCCAGGCTACGGTGACCTCTCGCCTTGATTACTGCAACTCTCTCCTTGCAAACCTGCCAGCTTGTGCCATACAGCCACTACAGATGATTCAGAATGCCGCTGCCCGACTCATCTACAACCTCCCCAAATTCTCCCATGTCACTCCTCTGCTGCGATCACTTCACTGGCTACCGGTCGCTGCCAGGATCCGATTCAAAGCCCTGACCCTTGCCTACACTGCCGCCAACAGGACAGCCCCCATCTACTTGCAGGACATGACTCAATTCTATGTGCCTGCTCGACCACTCCGCTCTGCGGCAGCAGGGCGTCTTGCAACCCCTCCCACCCGCCCAAAGGGATCACAGAGCTTCTCCACCCTAGCTCCCCAGTGGTGGAACGAACTCCCCGTCCCTCTCCGAACCTCCCCCTCACTATCCATCTTCCGCCGTGGCCTGAAGACTCATCTCTTCAGACTATACCTAGAATAACCACCACCACGCTGTATATATTTTTTTTTAAAAATAAATAAAAATAAAAATAAATAAATAAATAAAATTAAAAAAAACCCTTTTCCTATCACTTGTTACATGTTGCCCCTTCCCTGCACTTCTTGGTAAATTGTATTCGTCCTAATACTGTAGCTTATTCTTCTGCCTAGTTTGGCTTTGCAGATGTTAGACCAGGATAGTGTTCTTTGTTCTCGGCTAGAAATAGCTTTACAAAATAAGTAATTGTACCTTACTGAACCCGTGTTCAGCAGTTGTCTACGATCATGAAAATGCACTTTTTGTACGTCGCTTTGGATAAAAGCGTCTGCTAAATGAATGTAATGTAATGTAATGTAACACTATGACTGACCTCATTACGTTTAGCATCTCCTACAGACACATCTCCACTAACACTATGACTGACCTCATTATGTTTACCATCTCCTACAGACACATCTCCACTAACACTATGGCTGACCTCATTACGTTTAGCATCTCCTACAGACACATCTCCACTAACACTATGACTGACCTCATTATGTTTAGCATCTACAGACACATCTCCACTAACACTATGACTGACCTCATTACGTTTAGCATCTGCTACAGACACATCTCCACTAACACTATGACTGACCTCATTACGTTTAGCATCTACAGACACATCTCCACTAACACTATGACTGACCTCATTACGTTTAGCATCTCCTACAGACACATCTCCACTAACACTATGACTGATCTCATTACGTTTAGCATCTCCTACATTACAGACACATCTCCATTAACACTATGACTGACCTCATTACGTTTAGCATCTACAGACACATCTCCACTAACACTATGACTGACCTCATTACGTTTAGCATCTACAGACACATCTCCACTAACACTATGACTGACCTCATTACGTTTAGCATCTCCTACAGACACATCTCCATTAACACTATGACTGACCTCATTACGTTTAGCATCTCCTACAGACACATCTCCATTAACACTATGACTGACCTCATTACGTTTAGCATCTCCTACAGACACATCTCCATTAACACTATGACTGACCTCATTACGTTTAGCATCTCCTACAGACACATCTCCACTAACACTATGACTGACCTCATTACGTTTAGCATCTCCTACAGACACATCTCCATTAACACCATGACTGATCTCATTACGTTTAGCACCTCCCACAGACACATCTGCCCTAATATTATGGCAGACCTCACGTAATGCTTTCTGCTTTGCCAAAGCAGAGTGGATTTGTGGCTGTGGATACAGCCTGCTCAACATTTGCATTACGTTCAGTAGACACTCTTATTCAGAGCGGCTTACCACAGGATTCAACCAAAAAAACGTACTTGGGCAAGCTCTCTGATTTGCTGCTGAGGAACATGACAATTTGCTTCGTGGAACTTCATCATCCTCTTCCCCTTTGATGTGAAGAGAAATAAATAAATAAATGAACTACAAATTAAAAAAAAAATTTTAAACACAAAGATAGAAACAGGTTAATTCCATATCAGAAACAAACTGCACTACTTAGAGCTTCAAAAAATCTCATTCATGGGGTTACACTAAAAACCTTTCAAAAATTCACAATAGTCCATAGTTTTACCAATTTAATGTTGCAAAAACTAATAAGCTGACTTACACATTTACCAGTTTAGGGCAAATTAGCTTCATTAATGATTTCATATCATCCTCCCCATTTGCATATATGAGTCAGTTCTAATTCTATTGTTTCTAACAAGTACTAGGGCCGGCCCTAGTACTTGTTATCTTTCTGAGCGGGGAGGGGGGGGGGAGCTGTTGGATTCCGTCGGGGGGGGGGGGGGGAGGGAGCGGTTCACTTTGTAAAATCCTTCATACATTGCATTGTTGTGAAATGTTCGGGTGCCATTCTGTTTAAAATTTATACCACTAATTCTGCGATAGGGGATGAATAACGTAACTGCGAAAATAACGTTATTTACCTCAGATAAACATTGAATCGTGCGCCCCCCCACCCCCTCGTGGCCGTGTGGCCCCCCCTAGCGGCTGGGGCCCTAAACAACCGCATAGACCATTTATGCCACGGGCCAGCCCTGAGAAGTACTAAAGTCTGCAGTAAGGAGAGTTTTATGCTGCTGTTCCCAATAGGAGTGATACTGTGTTTGCAGTCATGAGGTTTATTATACTGGTCCTAACAGGAGTATAAAGTCTGCAGTAGAGTGAGGTTTACCTGTGCAGTTAAGCGAAGCCACGCTGGTTTGCCCGCAGGTATTCTCACCCCAAGGCTTTGATGGGCACTGCCACAGAGTGGAGTCATGTGGGCGACATTTGAAATGATCCAGCCAGTTTGGAGCTGATTCCAGTCTTGACTGTGTTTTAGACACAAATGTGCTCTTCCCACAGTTCAGCTCCTGACATATGAGAGCAGCCGTGTCTCTAGACATTTGATTGAAGCACACGTTGCCCCAGGTGCCATTGTAGAAAACTTCCAAATTCCCAGAACAGCCCTCGGCCAGTCTCATCTCCTTGAATTCTACAACAACAATGTTAGAAATCTCTTAGGGACAAAATGATTTAAAAATAAACATAACCTTAAAATCTTGTGCTAGAAATTACAGAGGATAGAAAGGTAAATGTATCGGATGCAGGTATAAGTCAGGATGAAAAGCTGTGTGTTCTGTTAGCCACTGCTCTCCTGAGATAAATCTCATCACTTTGAACACCTGAAATTCCTCACCAATCAGGTATCATGTATTCAAACCAAATTAGTGTCAGTGTAAAAGCAAAAATGTTAGATGCTCCATTGAGTTCCAAACCTGAACACACGACTCCCACGTCCTCCTTGTGTCCACAGTCAGTTTGTCCCCATCCGGCTGTGGGACAGTCCCACAGGGATGTCTCGTTCCCAACACAGCCCACCTCATCCAGCCAGATGAGTCCATCTCCTGGTCCAAAGAAGGAGGGTAGCGGGGCACTGAGGGCTGTCCCACACTGGAGCTGCCTGCACACCACCTGAGCATCATTCAGGTCCCAGGAGTCATCACAAACTGTCCCCCAGGAGCCCCTGTGGAACACCTCCAACCGTCCCGCACAGTCCCCCCCTCCCCCCACCAGCCTGAGAGTCCTGTGATCTGAGAGAGAGAGAGAGAGAGAGAGAGAGGGAGAGAGAGGGAGAGAGAGAGAAACAGAGAGAGAGAGGGAGAGAAAAATGGAGAGAGGGGGAGAGAGAGAGGGGGTGAGAAAGAGAAATAGAGAGAAGTTATCTGAGTTTTTACACAAGCTCTGTCTGTTTTAAATACTCTGATTCCTAATACTTCTAAAAAATCCTTTAGGTTGAGTATACTATATCTCATAAAAAACACGTTTTCAACGTACAAAAATGCCAAGTTACTAAAAAGTATTGATATCAAAATGACGCCAAGTTACGATACTACAAACAATATAGGCTATCTTGCCTCACCGAAATGACATAAGATGTATCTCAAAGCAATGCTACCCAATATTTCCTCAGTTCTTTCAAGTCACTTGGCCCTGTGTATAAGCATGCACTACATGGACAGGCCAAACATATGTGTGGATGGCTCTCTCACAGTCAAGATTGATTGAATAGGTGTGTGTATGTCCAATTTGTATTGGTATGTAGGCCTATGTATTTCGCTGCCCAGGCTTTCTGTTGCGTGAATGATAGTATGTTTCTTGGTACAAGTGTGTTCGTGAATGTGAATGTAAGATGCTGCCAGGGAAATGTCCCCATGCGGATAAAGAAGTTCTCTATGTATGTATGTACAATATGTGTTTTACATGCAGTATTTATTGTACGTAGCAAATATACAATAACTTGCACATGTACTCAAATTCAGTTCAGAAGCAAGTATAAACATGTTTTCTGGAGAAATGTGCTTCCTGTCGTTGCTCAGCAGCAGTTCTGTACATTAATGAATTTATACATTAATTTCAATGTACAATGTTCAATGTGTTCCATGAGGCAATTCGAAATATTTGTCTCTTTGATCTGACAGAAAGTTGCATGACATTGTGAAATGGTAAGATAAGAAAACACAGGGCCAAGTGACTTGAAAGAACTGAGGAAATATTGGGTAGCATTGCTTTGAGATACATCTTATGTCATTTCGGTGAGGCAAGATAGCCTATATTGTTTGTAGTATCGTAACTTGGCGTCATTTTGATATCAATACTTTTTAGTAACTTGGCATTTTTGTACGTTGAAAACGTGTTTTTTATGAGATATCAGTTCTTTTTGCAAAGCGTTTTATTATGAGAGTGAGAAATGCGACCCTGCAAGAAACGGTTGTGGATTATGGCTATCGTTGTGTGAATCTGTACAGTCTGATGAGCGTGTACCGTTCAGCAGTTTCGGTTTGCTATATATGTAAAACAGTGGCTGTGAGAAAGGATGCAGTGGCGTAAGCGTAAACGCATCAGGAACGCAGATGGAATATGGTATGTACTCACGGATTTGACGTCCATCCAACGAGCCTTGACTGACAAAATAATGAACACGCCCGTAGAATTATAACTCCCTAGGTCGCAACTTGTGTAGCCTTCTGTCCTGCTCCGTTTTCTGTTATTTCGTGGAGATGCACTTTTAGTGTTTGTAAGGTTTATCCTTCTGTCCTGCTCCATTGTCTGTTATTTCGTGGAGATGCACTTTTAGTGTTTGTAAGGTTTATAAGGCATTTGATAGGCTTATCTGCAGGTAGGAATCCTCTTCGCTGTTTTGCTAAACGAGAACCGGAAAACATGATAGTGGAGAATAGGAGCAGACGCATATGTCCCAGCAGGCTTTGCATATGAGAGAAAACAACAGTGTGAGAGAAATTAAAATGAAATTACGAAATTCCGTAGTTGAAACAATATGTTTTTAGCAGAATGGGCATGTAGGTGAAGGTTGACATGATCACGGAGTATAGTGCGAAGTAAATGGAGTGACCATGAGCGAGCTTATATTCCTTATCAAATGGTATATATAACAGTCGGTATTGAACATTAGTTGTTGAAGTGGAGGGTTAAATAACATTGCACTCATTATTTGCTTGTACTGTAATGCAATCTATTGCACGAATGTTTTTTTCTCATGTTCAGTGCTAGTAGTTATACTTATGAGTGAATCATGATTTTAAATGTAATGTTTTAATGCGGAGTTGCAGAACGTACACGTAGTAAGTGGCTAGATACTATGTGGCTAGATAGAGAACAGGGCGAGGTAACATGAATGTAGAAACGTGGCGTTTGCTGATATTAAGGTTTTGTACGGTAGCCAAGTGAAGAAATATAGTTAGTAGAAATGGCACAGTGGTGAACTGGTGTAACTTTTAAATAAAATGAATACATTTGCGTCATGACATGCATATGGGTGGCCGTGAGTGAGTGAGGTTTACCAGTCTGTGACTTCGTTAGCTAATGCCATAACTATGCAATGCGTGAAATATCATTAGCGAATCTGTCGGTGGTTTTAAAGAAGAACACAAGCCAGTAAGCACAGAAGAGCTTCCGTTGAGTCCATATGGCTTAGCAATATTGTAGCCGGTCAATAACTGAACGTACAGACGGTAAGTCATAATGCATATATCTTAGCAATATTGTAGCCGGTTAATAACTAAACGGTGAACGGCGGGTAGATATGGTGCAAAAGCAATAATTAAGAAGTAGTAGACAATTATTAGTGAGGGTCGAAGCAAGTAAAAGAAACGTGTTTCAAGCTGGGCTTGAACATACGACCCAGTGTTCCCAAGCCTGTAACCTTACCCACTAGGCCACGGTCGGATTAGCTGTTCAAACTGCGGAGTTGCAGAATGTACATAAGTAGTAATTGTGTGTAGCGTATGTGGCTAGATAGAGAACAGAGCGAGGTAACATGAATGTAGAAATAGAAACGTGGCGTTTGCTGATATGAAAGTTTTGTACGGTAGCCAAGTGAAGAAATATAGTTAGTAGAAATGGCACAGTGGTGAACTGGTGTAACTTTTTAATAAAAGGAATACATTTGCCGTGATGAAATGCATATGGGTGGTCGTGAGTGAGTTTTGGTAAAGAAAATATAGGCGTAAGAAAACGTTAGTGTAAAAGAGGAAATTATCTGCCTGAGGGCGAGTCAGGGTTCAATCCTGAAACCGGAGGTTTACCAGTCTGTGACTTCGTTAGTGCAGCACCATGCCATAGCTATGCAATGCGTGAAATATCATTAGCAAACCTGCCGGTGGTTTTAAAGAACACAGGCCAGTAAGCACAGAAGAGCTCCCGTTGAATCCATGTGGCTTAGCAATATGGTAGCCGGTTAATAACAGAACGGTGAACGGCGGGTAAATATGGTGCAAAAGCAATAATTGATAAGTAGGCTAGTAGACAATTATTAGTGAGGGTTGAAGCAGGTTAAAGAAACGTGTTCCAAGCTGGGTTTGAACCTACGACCCCATGTTCCCAAGACTGTAACCTTACCCACTAGGCCACAGGCAGACTAGCTGTTTGAACAGGAAATGTTTCAGAGTAAAAATGTATGGGTATTTTGCGTGTGTATGCGCGTTTTTGATTGGGTAGTGTAGGTGCAGATTTGGCTGGTGTCAGTGAAATGTCCAATGGGGAGACATGTTGTTAGTGGGATAGGCGGCAGGAAAAATAAGAATGAGAAGAAGAAGAAGAAGAAGAAGAAGAAGAAGAAAGAGAAGAAGAAGTAGAAGAAGAAGAAGAAGAAGAAGGAGAAAACGCAAAATCCCCTTAGTTTGGGGCTTTATTGTGTGGACATGTGAAGTTGTTTATGAATTCTGTCTGTTGAAATGGGGTCAGAATGAACAGAATTTAATGTTTTTAAGGGCTGAGTGTCTGTGGCTGTTGTGGTTATTTCTGTGGGGAACCCTGAAAAGTGCCAAAGTCTCGGTGCTGTATAGGTATGGGGCATGCCCCCGCCAAGGCGTAACTTGGCGGGATGGCATACCTGCCATCCCAATCCCCCATGTCAAACAAGTAGCTAGAAACTGCAGAGAAACTCCATTAG
The DNA here is from genome assembly GCF_018555375.3 of Anguilla rostrata. Classification (NCBI taxonomy): domain Eukaryota; kingdom Metazoa; phylum Chordata; class Actinopteri; order Anguilliformes; family Anguillidae; genus Anguilla; species Anguilla rostrata. The sequence continues at coordinate 27,920,536 of NC_057946.1, read as the reverse complement.
TAACCTGTACTCACTGGAACAGACGATGGACACCTGTTCCCTGGAGCTGCAGGTGAGTTTGTGTGGAGTGCTGCAGTTCCCCAGGTGAGCCTCTCTCCCGGAGCACTGAACCCCCATCAGACACTCCCCACTGCCCCCCGTCCCAGACGGAGAGGAGCTGTAGACCTGCACTGCAGAGCCACAGCCCAGCTGCCTGCAGGCCACCGAGGCCTCACTGAAGCTCCAGGACCCCCCCACTCTGCTCCAGGTCTGCTGGTAGTACACCTCCACCTGGCCCTCACACGCACCCTCTCCAGCCAGCCGCACCGTCCCGTCCAGAGCTGAGAGGGCAGAGCCTGATAAACCCAAGTGTATGAGGGTTAGAGTTAGACTCCTCTGATAAACCCAAGTGCATTAGGGTTAGGGTTAGACTCCTCTGTTAAACCCAAGTGTATTAGGGTTAGGGTTAGACTCCTCTGATAAACCCAAGTGCATTAGGGTTAGGGTTAGACTCCTCTGTTAAACCCAAGTGTATTAGGGTTAGGGTTAGACTCCTCCGTTAAACCCAAGTGTATTAGGGTTAGACTCCCCTGTTAAACCCAAGTGTATTAGGGTTAGGGTTAGGCTCCTCTGTTAAACCCACACCCTCTCTTAATTCACAGCAGGCAGAGACATGTTGGGCTGCCACCTCTTTTGCGATTTCCTCTTCCCCAGAATCTATTCATTTGGTTCCGATAGGTACTGATTAGTCTGAACAGTGAATTTGGGAAAATATTGGTTTCTGATTGGGAGGTACTTGGGGCAGGAAAGCAGGAAGTGGGCCTCTGTCTCCACCTGCCAGATTGCAATGAGCACACAGCCTGTTCTCTTTTGCCAGCCAGGTCTTTTTGTGGCAACCAATTTCAATGGCAAGGCTGTGGTCACTGAGTCTGTACATTATTAATGTGTGCCTTTGCTTTTGGTTTTTAACTCTAGTGAGATATTCTGACAGGGAGCAATCTTGGCCTAGAGCACAATAAATTTCCAGTTTATTGTTTAATTTCTTCATGCCAACTGTCAATATATAGTTTTTGTGGATTTTTGACAAAATTTCTAGATGCAGTGGGTGTGATATTTTTTGTTATTGATATTTTGTAAAAATGTTCTTTTGATGGCCAGTTGTCCCAGGGGAACTCTGTCTGGGTAGAGCTGGTTACTCTTCACTGCCTTCAATTCAGTTCTCTCTCTGTCTCTCTCTCTCTCTCAGTGCAGTAAATGTGTGCTAAATTGTACCATGTACACAGTACAGAGAGCAGGACTCCTCACCAGAGCAGATGACTCCAGCATCCTGTCCATGTGAGAGCACAGCTCGGCTCCATGAGGAAACAGCACACTGTGAGAGGCGTGTCTCGTTCCCATGGCAATCAAACACATCGGCTCTGATTGGCTCACTCCCCTCTCCAAACCAGGCCTGTCCTGGCACTGCCACTGCAGTCCCACACTTCAGCTGCTGACAGAGGACATTGGAGGCTCTCCTGTCCCAGCATGCATCACAAACTGTCCCCCATTTACCCAGGTACTGCAGCTCCACTCGACCTGAGCAGTTATCAGGGCTGTCAGCCAGCCTGGACTCAGTGTACCCTACACACAGCACAGTGGGGTTAGCATCTGACCAACACTGAGATAATAAAGGAGACTTACGGAAGAGGCTAACAGAATACACAGGTACAAAACACACAAACACACAGACACACACAGACACACACATACATACACAAACACGCACACACACACACACGCAAACACGCACACACAGACACACACACACACACACACACACACACACACACACATAGCACACAAACATACATACACAAGCACACGCACACTCACACACACATGCACACACATGCATGCAGACACACACACAAACACACACACACATACGCAAACATGCACACACACACACATACATACGCACACACACACACACACACACACATACATAGCACGCACACATACATACACACGCACACACACACATGCACACACATGCATGCAGACACACACACAAACACACATACGCACACACACATACGCAAACATGCACACACACTCACGCACACATACATACACATCCACACACATGCATGCAGACACACACACACAAACCTACACACACACACACACAATCACACACGCACACTCAGGCACACAGACACATGCATACACAAACATGCATACATGTACATACAACAAATCACACAAACATGCACACACTCACACATACATGCACACATACATACACACACCCACTCATGCGCACACACACACATACATATACACACACACACCTGCACGCACACATGTACACAAATGCAGGCTGACACACACACAAACACACACACACACACAGACATGCGCATACACAGGCGTACAATAACACACACATGCACACACGTACATACGACAAATCACACACACACCCATACACATACACACACACACAAACACACACACACTCATACGCACACACGCACACACACACTCAGGCACACAAACATACGCATACACAGATGTACAATAACACACACATGCACACACGTACATACGACAAATCACACACACACACACACACACACACACACACACACACACACACACACCCAGAGCAGTAGCCAGAGTACTTACCCACACACGCCGCTCAGAGCATATCACTCCTGTTCTTAAATCATTGCATTGGCTCCCTGTTAAATCCAGGGTTGAATTTAAAGTGTTGCTAACTGCTTACAAAGCATTGCATGGCTTTGGACCTTCATATTTGCAGGATTTGATTGAACCTTATGTTCCCTGTCGTACCCTGCGTTCAGCTACTGCTGAACTTTTAGTGGTTCCTCGTTGCCGATTAAAAACAGCTGGGGGAAGAGCTTTTAGCTGCGCTGCACCGTGCCTCTGGAATTCAATCCCAAGCCATATCAGAGGTGCAGCTACAATTGGTTCTTTTAAATCGTATCTTAAGACTTAAGCCGCGTTTCCACCAAAATTACCCGGAACTTTCAGTCCCAGGAACTACTTTACCAGGAACTAAAAGGTTCCTTCAGCCAATGGTTGTCTGCGTTTCCACCGGGGCCTAAAGTACCGCGAAGATTAGGCAAATTAGCCCACTGACGTTGTCGTCGGTCCATCTGTCATATGATTTTTTCTGTAACCCCATACTACCACCGAAGTAGCCTACATTATTTTCTAATAACCGGGACAGCCCGGAGGGGTTTATTCCACTTATATACAACGGGTTACCAACAATGACTATATATGGTTACTTTTGTATTTATTGATTTTCATATATCCTTTCAAACACATTCATTAACACCAGAAAACATGCACACGTTGTAAACAATTTGCTGTTTTATTACTTTCTCGTTGTCAATTCCATATAGGCTAATCGCAAAATGACAAGAATAGAACGAAAACTCGGACTTGCGTGAAAATGTAAATTAGTAGTGGTACAGCCACCGTTTGCTTTCCTTCGAAGTTACTGCTAGCCGAGCAGCGAAGTGTGCCCTCCAGATGCGAACCATGCACCATAAATGAGTCCATAGTCTTCCTGGTCTTTTCGTGGAATTGAAAAATGGCAGTAAAATTGAGTAAAATTACGGCAGTCTGAAAAAGCTAAAGCGAAGATTACTAGAATTAACCTGTTATTTTAAACGGATAAAAAGTGCGAAAGGTGATTTCCAGTTTGCTTGTACTGTATCACCAATGTTAATTAGGCAGAACTACCGCATACCTCACATAACTGTATCAAACGTTTTGAGTCAATTACAACGGGCTAACAAAGAAAATCCGGAAGAAAATATTCAGCAACCGAATTAATCCGTTTGAATGTTTTGGTAGCCTACGTAATATGCTGTCCCAGCACGAATGCTTAGCATTTTATAAAACGAATACTAAAGCAAGAAAAGAACAGAAGAGCACACGTTATAATTCCAAGACGTTGACAGGTTATAACCAAAAGTAGGCTACTGCGCCGCATAACATACAAGTTTGATTTGAAGTTATTATGAAAATTAATTGGTTTGCCGCTGCATATTTTCAAACATGGCGGGTAATGGCGGAAAATAAATACAACACAAATGCTACGAGTACTCGACCAATCAGAAATGTTCAGCGCTGCAAGCTCCACCCAAAAGGTTCCTGTACTTTCGGAAAGTACTACCCCTCGAGCAGGAACGTTTTGGGGGGTAAAACAAAGCCCCCAGAACTAAATTTAGACCCTAGTTCCTGCGGTGGAAACGCACTGAGTTCCTCAAAAGGTTCCTAGTTCCGGGGTATAGTTCCTGCGGTGGAAACGCGGCTTTATTTGTTCTCATGCGCCTATTCCTCTTAGTTTTGACTTCTCATGTTATTTATTTATACATATATATATATATATAATTTATTTATTTCGTAAAGCACCCTGGAATGTATGCATGAAGAGCGCTATATAAGAGCTTATTGTATTGTGTTGTATTGTATTGCATTGTATTGTATTGTACACCCATATACACACACACACACACACACACACAGAGGCTACACAGATAAAACTCACACAGACACTGGGAGATCATACAAACTCCACACAGATTAGACTCACACAGACAGCTAGGGGCGACATAGCTCAGGAGGTAAGACCGATTGGCTGGCAGTCGGAGGGTTGCCGGTTCAAACCCCGCTCTGGGCATGTCGAAGTGTCCTTGAGCAAGACACCTAACCCCTAATCCCTAACTGCTCTGGCGAATGAGAGGCATCAAATGTAAAGTGCTTTGGATAAAAGCGCTATATAAATGCAGTCCATTTACCATTTACCATTTACAGACACTTGGAGATCATACAAACTCCACACATATTAAACTCACACAAACACTGGGAGATCCTGCAAACTCCACACAGATTAAACTCACACAGACACTGGGAGATCATACAAACTCCACACAGATTAAACTCACACAGACACTGGGAGATCATACAAACTCCACACAGATTAAACTCACAGACACTGGGAGATGCCGCTGCTCAGAAATGCCTGTATGTGAATTCCTGCAGCTCACAGGAAGGCTGTGATAGCTCTGTGTGCTTCCTCTTCCTGTGTGTCTATGGTACATATGGTGTGCTTCCCGTATCACAGGGCTATGGGCTGTACATCCCCGCTCTCTATAGTGTTCACTGCATTTTACAGATTATATCTGCATCACAATATCCAGCATTACAGCCCCTGACATGTAACATTTCACAGTATAATGAATGAATATCTTGATCTTCTTAAATATAAATGCATACAATCTGTTTAGGACTATATTAACCCAGTGTCACTGAAACACACAGTATACAAATGACTCTTACCAGAACACACCAGTCCCACATCGTTTCCATGGGAGCAGGGTTGATTCTGTGAGGGTGCTTTGGGACAGAAGTAAATGTGAGATTCTTTGCCTGAACACTGAATCTCCTCTGCCCACACCGGGCCCTCCCCCTGGCCAAACGCAGCTGCCCACCGCAACTCTCCAGGAGCCCAACAGCCCAGCTCCCTGCACACAACCTCTGCGTCCCGCTGGTCAAAGACAGCATCACACACCGTGCCCCAGGAGCCCCCATGATGCATCTCTACTCTCCCAGAGCACAGGTCAGACCCGCCCACCAGCCTGACGTTACCTAGAGGTTAACAGGGAATAAAGAGAGAATCATCTGCAATGACTGGCACCTTATTCCAGAGACAACAGTGAGCACAGCTGCATGAATACAGGACTGCACGGCTATTATACATGGAATACAGCAGTGTGATATGAGCCAATCCCGTATAAACTGCAGCATGTGATGAGCCAATCACACGTAAACTTCTGCTACAGACTTAAACTTTAAAAGAATAAACATTGTGATAGCGTCAGAAAAAGAGAAATACATCAGAAACACAAAGATTCTGCTGTGACTGTGTAAGTGCTGAATTAGTTCAGTGAAAGGAGCAATACAGTAATTTACTTCATAACACCACATTTTAAAATGTAATACTATGTTTTAGTTATGTAATAATATATGCATTTATGAAACTAATACATCCTCATTTAAATCCAAAGTCCTGTGTTGGTATAAGAACATTGGTAAGAGCTGAATAACACTGAGTCCTACCTGAGCAGATCACTCCAGCATCCCATCCATGACCACAGTTATGTACACCCCATCCTGCTGACCCACACTCCTTCAGTGTGGATTCTGATCCCCTGCAGGACACATCATCCATCCATATTGTCCCAGACCCAGGGCCAAAGTGGCCATATTTTGGTGCTTCTACAGCATCTCCACAGCCCAGCTGTCTACACACCACCCCAGCATCTTTCATATCCCAGCGATCACCACACACTGTCCCCCACTTTCTCTGATGGTAAACCTCCACTCTCCCAGCACAGGGGCTTCCTCCATTCACCAGCCTCACATCCTCACTGCCTGAGAGAGAGAGAGAGAGAGAAGGGGGGGAGAGTTTGAGTTTTAACAAACCTTTATTTCACAATACATACAGTCATTCGGCAACAACAAAAGCAGCTAAAATAAAGAAATCACCATATCAAAATGAACAACAATACCAAGACACAAAAAAACAAACAGATTAAATAGGGAAAAGGAAAAGAGAAATAGAAGTCGAACAAAGCAATGGAACGCAAGCTTCTACAAAAATAAACCTATGACCATTTGTGACACCCTCATCTTAGTATGTTGTTAAATATTAAATCTCCACCCGCTAGACTACACTCAGCCTCCCCATGGCACCACCTATCCTGAAAAACCCCCAGGTCCTGTATCCTACTATTGCACTCAAAGTCAATAGAAACTTGATCTGAAGGAGGCACTGGAACCACCTATCAATCCACAACATGAGAGACAGGGCAACCTCCACTACAGCAGGGTTATGCAGCTATTGCTGCAACACCAAAGACCCTGGCCAGTTCTGAGATGGGAGAAATACGGCAACTCCTCAACATAATCAGCAGAATAATTGGCTAAGTATAAATGTATATGTATAATAAATATTCTACAATTATATTTTAATTATTGATTAAATGTAATTTAATCAATAATTAAATTAGCTGATAGTTTGTCATTATGCCCCATTCAATGCAATCACTTATTGTTTATGTAAGGAGATCACTTGCAATTAGCAGTTGGAACAATGAGGGCTTTTGTTCTTCAGTGTATGGGCTGAAGAGCACAAATCCAGATTTTATCAGTAGCATAAAATATATAGATATTTTAATCCTCCAGGAGACATGGTGCATAGAGATGTATCAACTTACTGTCCCTTAGGCTACAGAGAAATAGCATTGCCATCCCTCAAGCACAGCAATGTCCAGCATGCCAGAGGTTCTGGGGGCATTATAATATGGTACAAGTAGGAGGTTGCAGGCTCAATGAAAATAATCAAAATAGCAGACTTGCATATCTGGCTGAAAATAAGGAATGTCACATCCCTCCAAATCTCACCTATTCCTATGTACAGCTGTTACGTCCCCTGCCTCTGCTTGCCTGGGTAGTGCAGGTGGAGGTAGTTGCGTAATTACTTAATTGCCTGATTGCTTCCACCTGCCTGTGGCCCAATATAAAGCCCAGTAGTATGACGCAGGGGAGAGGGAGTTTTATTTTGGGGTTTGTGATTTGTGTGGAGAGCTTTGGTTTTGTGAACTTTGTGTGTTTTTGTTTGTTATTTAGATTAATAAATGTCTGGGTTTGTTTTTAGATCAGTTTCTGTCGTGTTTTAGATGCATCCGGACTTTGTTTGTTGCGGCCAGTCGAGCCAGCCGTAACACAGCATACAGTCCCCTCCAAAAGTATTGGAACAGCAAGGTCAATTCCTTAGTTTTTGCTATACACTGAAGACAATTGAGTTTGAGGTCAAAAGATGTACATGAGATGACAGATCCGAATTTCAGCTTTTATTTCCTGGTATTTTTATCTATATTTGTTAAACAACTTAGAACATATCACCTTTTGTATCAGACGACCCAATTTTTAGGTGAGCAAAAGTATTGGAACATGTGACTGACAGGTGTTTCTTGTTGCCCACGTGTCCTGTTAGATTGATTGGTTAAACAATAAATAGTTCTGAATGTCTACTCTTGGTTGGAGTCTTGGGTTTTGCCTGTGAAAACTGCATTTGTGTTATAAAAGATAAACTAACATGAACACCAGAGAGCTGTCTTTGGGAGAAAAGCAAGCTTAGAAAAGAGGGGAAATCAATCAGAGCCATAGGACAAGCATTGGGGATAGCTTGTACGACAACTTGGAATGTCCTGAAAAAGAAAGAAACCGCTGGCGTACTGAGCAACAGATATCGAACAGGTCGACCAAGGAAAACAACAACAGTTGATGACAGAAACATTGTGAAAGCTGTGAAGAAAAACCTCAAAACATCAGTCAGTGACATCACAAACAATCTCCACAGGACAGGGGTGAAGGTATCTCAATCAACCGTTCGAAGAAGACAACAGTCTTCAGAGAGCAGCAATATAGAGGCTATACCACAAGATGCAAACCACTCATCAGTAGTAAGAATTTGGAAGACGGGATTACAATTTGCAAAGAAGTACAGAGATGAGCCACAAAAGTTCTGGAACAAAGTTTTATGGACTGATGAGACCAAGATTAACCTCTACCAAAGTGATGGAAAGGCCAAAGTGTGGAGAAAGAAGGGTGCTATGTTCTAAGTAGTTTAGCACATCTAGGTGTAAATACCAGGAAATAAAAGCTGAAACTCTTGCCTCATGTTCATCTTTTTATCTCAACCCCAAATGTATTCAGTGTATTGCAAAAAACAAAGGAATTGGCCTTGCTGTTCCAATACTTTTGGAGGGGACTGTATATTCCACCCTCTGAATCCCTTCATTACTCAGAGGACATGTTCCTAAATCTCTACACAGAAATCTGCAACTCCCAGGCCCAGGGGAAGGTACTCCTATGTGGAGATTTTAACCAGGACAGGTAAACAACTAGACTTTAGTCATTGGGAAATTGGGAATTTGTCATATATTTGGAGCAACTAATCCGTGTCACTCAATAAATTTATCCTTACAAAATAATTATGACAAAATAATTAATAAAAATGGTAAGGCACTGTTGAATCTCTGTCAAAGTCTTGGTCTCTATATAATAAATGGCATGATCAGAGGGGACTCTTTAGGTAGATATACTGTACATACAGTTCAGCTCTTGGTAACAGTGTAGTAAACTATGCCATCACGGACCTAAACCCCTCCTCCATAAATGCATTTACTGTCAGACCACAAACACCCTTATCAGATCACAGTCAGATCACTGAGTTCATAAAGAGAACACAGCAGTCCAACACACATACATAACCTCAATCCTTTCTACAGATGGGCTCCAAACAGCACACAATTATACAAAGAGGCAATTGGCAGTGATTAAATAAAAATTCTAATAGAAATATTTCAAAACACACAGTATCAACCCTCAAAATAAGGCGTAGACCTGGCCATAAATTACTTGAATAATTTTTTTAAGTAGCTAAAAAAAAAGTTAAAAACCACAAATATGAAAAATGATAATAAGAATGTAATGAAAAATGGTTTGATGAGGAATTTAAACTATGAGAAAAAAGCTGAGAACCAAAATCATAAAAATCCTGAAAACGAAGATGTACGACTAAGATACTGTGAAAAACTCAAACCATATAAACAAACAATTAAAAATAAAAGACTGGAACACATCAGCACGCAACTAAACGGAAATGAACAGTCAATAAACCAAACATGGAAAAAACTACGGCACACAGTGCTGTACATAAACATCTTATAGATAAACCTGGTTCTTATGTAGTACCACTGTTTATAGATTCTCAATAATGTTTAGCCTGGTTTACCATGGGTGTAAACCCCAAGTTTTTGCTGAGAATTGAAAAGGATATGCCCCCAGCAGTGTCTGCATGGTCACTCAGACATGAACCTCAGTAAACTCCTGTGCATCGTAAAATGCTGGCTGTGCAGAGTACAGCTCCTCAAAAGACACAGACGAGCAACAGGAGACCATTCTTCCTACCAAGCTCAGTGCATCTTTATAAGAACTCATTGATCAGTGAAAAAGGAGATTTGCGTGGAATGCATTTTAACCATTTAATGACATTAAGTACAGACCTGGGTGTATGTAGATGTGCATTATACTCTTTTAATATTTTACATTAGTGACAGTGTTGTTATGCACTTATTGTACATTACTTTGAATAAAAGTGTCTTCCGATTAAATGTCATATAATGTAATGTTTTCAGTGAAATGGTATGTTTCCACAATGAGGATTAAACATGAATTTGAATTGTTAGCTTATATATATTTTTTTTTTTTGACGTTAGTAGTTCAGCTCTACAAAATTCCTGTTTAACAATCACTTTTATACTTTTAGCGTTCATCCTACGGAGTATGTCCTCATTATATTTCTCGTGCAATTTCAATAATTATTTAATTTGAAAAATTTGCATGTTTTTAAATTGATAGTAAAATATTGCATGAGAAAGACCACATATTCAAACTTACGTGAGTTTCAAATAAAATAATATTTTCCATTTGCAGCCGTAAACAGCAGTGGAGAATATTATCTGTTCAGAATGTGTTATTTTAAAAGAATTACACAGGAAGTCTGACTCTGGATCAACGTTGCTTCAGTCCTGCTTTTGAAGTTGAGGTTTGAGCAGGTGTTACCACTGATGCGCTAACAAGTTTTTTTTTCTTTTCTTTTTAAAGTTGCTGTAATAAGTTTCATGAGATGAGAGCATTTTAATAAGTGCAATATATTATTAATGTGCTGCCGTAAAGGCATCAAATGTATCACTGATGAGAGTACGTCACATTTCCGTTGTGCCTTCCGTTATAACGCACTAAAGACGGAAGAGTTCTTACAAAAATACACTAATAAAAAGCAACTTGCAACTACAAAAAGTGAAAATATTAATTAGGCTAACTTATGATATAAATTTCACATCAGGAATTTCTGGGAAAGCCAACTAATACCTGGACTGTTTCATGATTATCAGGTGCCAAATTACATAGACACGGAAACGATAAAAACAGTATTTGAAAAAGATCTTTATATTTACATATATTTATATTTACTAAAACACAAACATGATCAAACAAAAAACTTTATCTTGGCTGGATTATTCAAATATCATGTTTTATATACCAGTGAATCAAATAAAGAAACATTTCCTAAATAATTAATAATAAAATTTGTTTCATGAAAGCTTCATGAATGATGCAGAGAAATATTACTACAGTAAACTCTGGTGTTTAGAGATGGCCTGGAGCCCTGCCCTGCCTGGAGAGCTGCCCCTCTGACCCCTTGGCCCTGACCCCCCGTCTCTGAGCCCTGACTGGGTATGGAGAAGCTTGAGAGGAGGATAAAGCTGGTACTCACTGACTGTGGAGAGCAGGAGCAGGGAGGAGAGAGAGAGAAAGAACAGACATCTCTCCATCTTCAGCGCAAACGAACCAAACCTTCCTCAGAGCAGAGTGGATGCTCACACCTTCACCTCTGAGCTCTCAGAGAGACTGAGCCCTGTGCACACACCCGGCCCCCCTCTGAGAGAGCACACTCTTTCCCCCCCACCAATCACACTCACTGCTGCCTTATAAGAGCACTGCAGGAACACTTCAAACAGCCACAGTGACAAATCAGCGCATACCATTTACATTTTCTCCATATATTTAAACTCTGCATCACTGCCGGCTGTCAGGACTCCTCCCACCAGAAGACCCCGCCCCTGTGACACACTGCGCTGACAGACACAGAAGAAGAAAGCGGCTCGTTTCTAAAAAGGATGGAGTTTTCAGTGCAGTGTTTGGCTGTGCAGTCTGAACCCCAGTGCAGCCTTGGGCCTTTAGGAAAAACAAAAACCTGGCGAGAGAAATGGGGGGTGGGCCATTGGAAAAAACGGATCATTTAGTCCACCCCCCAGAGAGACACCCATCCATCACACATCCACCATGTACAGTTGAAACAGCAAAGATTTAGATTTTCATTTGGACTTTTGTAAATTGATCATGACTGTTATTGTGTTAGCTTATTTTCAGATTATAATGTTTTTGTATGAGGCCTGTTCAGGTGATGATCTTTTAATGTGTAAGAATTTTAAAAAACCAATAAAAGACAAAGTGCAGTCTGAAACCCTATGCAGCAAAGCCCTGATGCATTTTGTTTAAAAAATTACTATATTTCTGATACATTTTCAGTGTAAATGCAAATGCATAAAGCAAATAAAAGACATGAAAATAGGATGTAATAACACAGCGAAAGACTTAATTTTTAGTGAAAATAAGCATTTTTATTAAAGGTTTAAAAGTAATAATTATGACAATGATGGTCAAACAAAAAGGTTTTACCTTGTGAACTCCTCCCTATCTTCTGGATGTTTCCCCTCATCCTTCAAGAGGGCCCACATCACCCCGCTGCTGAAGAAGCCCACACTAGATCCTTCAGTCATCCAGAACTACCGCCCGGTATCTCTCCTCCCTTTTCTATCCAAAACACTTGAACGTGCTGCATCTAACCAACTCTCTGCTTTCTTCTCTCAGAATAACCTGCTTGACCCCCACCAGTCTGGCTTCAGGCCTGGCCACTCGACAGAGACTGCACTCCTCTCGGTCAGTGAGTCACTCCATGCCGCACGAGCAGCCTCCCACTCCTCTGTCCTGATTCTCCTAGACCTCTCCGCTGCATTTGACACTGTGGAGCACTCCATCCTCCTGTCCTCCCTGGCAGCAACAGGGATCTGCGGCACAGTCCTTGACTGGATTGAGTCTTACCTCTCAGACCGTTCCTTCCAGGTTGTCTGGGCGGGTAAAGTATCGCCGCCCCGTCCCCTCACCTCCGGAGTTCCCCAGGGCTCAGTCCCCCTTCTCTTCTCCTTATACACCAGATCCCTTGGCCCTGTAATCTCTGCCCATGGCTTGTCCTATCACTGTTATGCCGACGACACACAACTCTTTCTCTCCTTCTCCCCATCGGACACACAGGTCCCTGCCCGCATCTCCGCTTGCCTGAGGGACATCCAGAGCTGGATGGACAATCACCACCTGAAGCTCAACCCGGGAAAGATGGAACTAATCTTTATTCCTGCTCTAACCTCTCCCCTCCTCGATTTTTCCATTTCCCTAGGGGACACCTTAGTGACATCATCACCCTGTGCCAAGAATGTCGGAGTGGTGATGGGCAACAGGTTGTCCCTCTCCAAGAACATCGAAGCAGTAAGCCGGACGTGCAGATTTTTCCTGTATAACATCCGGAGAATCCGCCCCTTTCTCACCACCTACTCAACCTAGCTCCTGGTCCAAGCAATGGTACTATCCCGCCTGGACTACTGAAACTCTCTTCTGGCTGGACTACCGGCATCTGCCATCAGACCCCTGCAACTCATTCAGAATGCTGCAGCTCGTCTGGTCTTCAACCTCCCCAGACACTCCCACGTCACTCCCCTGCTCACTACCCTCCACTGGCTGCCTGTTATAGCTCGCATCAAATTTAAAACATTGGTCCTAGCATACCGGGCAGTCAAGGGATCAGCCCCAGCATACCTCCACAAGATCTTCAAACCCTACATGCCAGCCAGACCCCTCCGTTCTGCTACCTCAGGATGCCTGGCACCTCCCCCTCTTCGCACCTGCGCATAATTGACTAAGCTTAGGGTTGTAACTAGGTAGCTGTTTCGTAGGTGACTTAGTTAACGCACTTGTCTTAACTACTGCTTGTATTTTTGCATAGACTGCATTGTTACTGTTCTCGTTTGTGTTAGTGTTAATCAGTTTAACCTTCAGGGTCCAAGTTGAACTATGCGGTTGTTCCCTGCACTTGGAACGGTACTTCTCTCTAGGGTTTTCGACATGTAATCAGGAGTGTAATCAGGTGTGCCTGTACTTGGAATTGTACTTCTTTCTAGGATTTTCAACACACTTGTTCCTGGTTATGGTTATACACTTTGTTGTACATTGCTCTGGATAAGAGCGTCTGCCAAATGCCTGTAATGTAATGTAAAGTGTGATCTTGTTAAAGCAAACCTGTTGTCTTCAAAACCCAGGAGTGCTCGCTCAGTCCCACGTACGCATTCCTCACTGACGGTCCGCCACTGAAGATTAGAATGCATAAACACCCTCTGGCTACATCACCGCACCTGGCCCATACAGATCAGACTATTTCATTACATTACATTACAGGCATTTGGCACAACAAAGTGTATAACCAATACCAGGAACAAGTGTGTTGAAAATCCTAGAAGGAATTCCTATTCCAAGTACAGGCACACCTGATTACACTCCCCTCCCCCTACTGCTCTTTAAAAGCAAGCGCTTCTTCTAGTGTGTGCCTAACACAACGCTTGCACGGACACACACGCATCCACACACACATGCTGGCACAGCTGACAAACACAAACACACACAGTCGACTAACATAAGCACGCTAAACACACTTCTGACATACAGACACACGCGCACAGCGCTTAAACGGCAACACACTCACACGCTCGCACACAGGCTCAGGGGACCACCATGGGGAGCAACGCGACCCACGTGTCCAGGGACGATGACGAGGGTACCAACAAGAGGGCCATCCAGTTCAACAACCAGGACTTCCAGACGCTGCGGGACCAGTGCCTACAGAGCAAGATCCTCTTCCGCGACGACACGTTCCCTGCTCAGCCCGAGTCGCTGGGGCACAGCCAGCTGGGCCGGGACTCCCCTAAAACCGTGGACGTGGTGTGGAAGAGACCCAGGGTAAGGACACACTCTCCAGAGCACCACTTTTGTGGATTCCACACTTTTTAAAATGTTTTATTTTTTTTTATTTTGTATGAATACAGAATTACACAATACGAAGTACAGTACAACAGTGCATCGCAGTAACAAAAAAAAAAAAAAAAAATACATCATTCTTCATTCTGTCAGTGCAGAAACAGAGGTTGTCAATATTTACATATGAAGGATAAGACATGATGGGACAAGACAAACAAGACCAGACAAACCGGTCTGATGGGGCAAACTGCACATTGCTTTTTCTTGTAGGTTTGTTAGAGAAGAAATAAAAAAATAAAAAATAAATAAGTAGAAAAATACATAAATAAAAGTAGAAAAGAATCACTGGACAACAAATTTTTTCAAAAGGTTTGCTTCCTGAAAAAAAAGGTGATTATGATATACAACTTCAAGCTGAACACAAAGATAATTTCAGATGTGCTGTATCACGTAGGAAGTTGGAGAAACATTGAGTTAACTTTTTTGAATTTAGCATGTTTAGTCGTATAATGAAGCTGACACATTGCGTTAGTTCAACTGACCTAAAACTGTTTTGCCGCTGATTTTCGTTTGTACTCAGCATCTGATGCCTCTCGTGTCCAACAATAGTCGGTCAGCATTGATGGATTCCAGTTGCCCTGATACCGCTTTTCCATGGTCGCAATGTCCTGGTGAAACCTTTCACCATGTTCGTCATAGGGCTGGCCCCGAACGTTCAAATGGTTCGGAATTCGTTCGGTATATTGCTATTCGAATCTCAATTCAGGATTCGGATGGTTCCTGCTGATGATATAATCAGCGTTGAGGATGTTGATGATGCTGAGGGCTGCGATACTAGGGGACGCACCTATCATAATAAATTGGCTATTGTAATAATAATAATAATAATTATTATTATTATTGTTATTATTATTATTATTACATTTCTTTGACGCCAATCACCTATGCCTGTAACAGCAGTTAGCCAATGCAAAGTTAGCTAACTAGTTCGTTAACTAACTGCCTAGACTAGCCAACTAGACTAGCTACAGGATATCTTTTCACCGACAAATTAATTACAGACATAGTTACAGATTTCAAATGAGCACTCAGATTTGTTGTGCCGCCGTGGTATGCCAGTTGCTTGTTACATATTCGACATTGAGCCTTTTTCCTGTCATCGGTAATTTTGAAGTGTTTCCACACAGCCGATTTCTTCGCAGCTGCCATTGTGCTAATGGACACGTATAATGAAGAGTTTGTAGAGTGAGTGACGCACGTTGCGTACTCTGTCTTTTTTATTTTTTTATTTTAACCTATCCTCAAATTACAAACAACAACAATAATAATAATAATAATAATAATTATTATTATTACAATAGCCAATTTATTATGATAGGTGCATCCCCTGGTATCGCATATTGCCAGGTTATGTGAGGTTTCCTGTCTTTCCCTCTGTGAGCCACCTGAGGGAGACATAGCCCCCACACTTTCTCTCTGGGACTCACCAAGGTTCTGGAAATTTCCCAGTGTATGGTGTAATGAGTCTCACCTGTAATTCATTGTTAATATCACCTGTGTCTTTTTAAGTTATGTGTATTTAAGCCCTGTCCTTTTGTTCTCAAGTACTCAGTCTTCGAGTTTGAACTTGCTGTTTGTGTAGTAGTCTTGTTGTTTGTTCTATGTGCTTTTGACCATTTTTCCTGACTTTTTGGATTTCGATTTTTTCGACTTTGCCTTTGTACCTTCGCCTGTGTTTATTGACTTTTCATTGTTATGACCTTCTGCCTGTTTTTTCAACAAACCCTCAAGTAATGTTTGAACAACCTTTTCAAACATTTGTTTTGTGTGGTTACTGCAATTGGATTCACTCTTGTTAACCAAGCCCTCCCAGGGGTCCAGGGGAAATGACCACCCACCCATTACCGCAGCAACCCAGGTTAAAATTCCGCTCAGGGAGGGATTCGCAACAGGTTATTTATTCAGACATAGTCTACATTAATGGCCTTGGCCAAGCGAGGCCATTCATTTATTTAAACATTTTGAAAATATTCTAAGCTAGGCCTACTTATTATATAATAAAGTTATATGCACAATGATTTCTTGTCGGCTAGCTATTTTTTTTTTGCCAGAGTGCTTTGTCTGACTGTGATTGTTTTTTATTATATCGTGCTGAGATTGCACCTGTTACATTTTTCTGTTACTAGGCTACCAATCTGCTGATTTTATAACGACTTTGTGCAATAAAATTTCATTTTGGAAATAACTGTTGGGTTATTTGATCCTTTCAATAAATGGGCATATGAAACTTGAAACCCTTCATTCACGGCTAGGCTATACAATAAAAAGACGCCATTGTTGTGGGTCATGCACACAACCCAAAGCCGTGAACAACCCATCAATGTCAGTGCAGAAACAGGGTTGTCAACCTGCGTAAAGAAGTTTGTCAAATGTTCTTGACGGCTCTGAAAGACAAAAATTTTTGTACCTGGTGACAGCAAACCCCAACCTTGCAGTCTTGCTTTTGACAAACCTAAGTCCCTGACCAGGTCATTTAATTCTGGCTGTGTTATCAGATGAGGATAACCAGGCATAAAAGGTTCAACATCTGGATCAGTGTCATTTTCCTACACAAGGAATGACAATAACAATGCTGACCACCTGAACCTCTTCATGCACAAAGTCAAATGAATAAAGTAACCTTTCCCGATTAAGCAAATGTACTGTATTGAGCAAACCGCTGAAAGGTGTTACAGAGAAATGGAGATGGCTGCATGAAATGTAAACCACTGCACTGATGTCCCACAGACCTTTGCCTTAAAAAAGTTATTTGTGTTTTATATTGCAGTTGTAAATGAAAGGTTACCTGTCAAATGGCAATGTTTAATGGAAAATGTAATCACGTATTTTAAAGCAAACCCCAGTTGTCCTCACAAGTAAGTTGTTCTCACATGTCAATGGTCTGGATAAGTCAATTGTCTTCACAAGTCAATGGTCTGCTCATAAGTCAATTGTCTTGGACAAGACAATTATCCTCACAAGTCAATGGTCCTCACAAGTTAATGGTCTGGACAAGACAAATTAACTAATTTAAAAAAATATCTTTCCCCTGGGTTATATATATATACATTTTTTTTTACCACTAAATGTTTTATACTTCATACGTGTGTGCCCAATTTATGAGTGTATGCTAGTCCTTTTAACATGCCTGTCATAACAAAGGATTCTACCCTGTTCAATGTGTGCAGGACATTTGTTCAAACCCACAGTTCATTGTCGACGGAGCGCAAAGAACAGACATCTGCCAAGGAGACTTGGGTAAGCCGAAAAAAACTGCCTTGACTCAAACGGGATAGCCGCTCAAGAGAGCACACGCAGGGCAGAATTCCTTCCTGTTTTCTTGTGGGCCTGCCAGAAAAGGCAGTTTGGCTGATGGTACTTAGATAATTCTGATATTCTCTCTCTCGTGACAGATAATTTATAAATAGATTTTCCTAATGCTCTTGTTAAGGGGAAGGGCGAACAGCAAGAGAAGATAAATAATTTAAGTGGTACAGAAAAAAAACTGAGCTAATGGTTGCCATATCAGTTGAGTAAAGTGTCCTTGAAGCCAGGAACAGCATGATACAAATGCAACAGTTGTCATTATTCATGTGTCAGTATTAGTGTTAGTATTAGCATTGTACTTAGATATCATTGTACCATTAATATTGCATCTAGTAAAAAAAATTCACAGGCTGGAAAATAGCATTGTAATCTCAGATATGAAACAGTAAATGCTAATTTTAAAAATGAATGTAAATCCACATTTTAATCCAAATTTTCTGCTGGATGCCGAAACAGGAGACTGCTGGCTACTGGCTGCCATTGCCTCCCTGACCCTGGATCAAGACATCCTGGCCCGTGTGGTCCCTCCTGGGCAGAGCTTTCAGGAGAACTATGCTGGGATCTTTCACTTCCAGGTAAAAGGTCGTCTGAACAGGAAATGGCTTCCAGATCCTTATATAACACATCTGTGCTGTTTTTTTGTCTTATTTTGCACCCATGGTTCTCAGCCCTGGTCCTGGATGGCCACGGGATCTGCTGCTTTTCAGAGTCACCCAGTAGTCGATTGATTATAGCAGCTGATTACACTGGTAACTCAAACTCACCTGGTTCCTTGGGGCTGAACTGGGTGTGGAATTTAAGGTGAACAAAAAAGCCTATGTTTTCCTGTCCCTCAGTTCTGGCAGTTTGGCAAGTGGGTGGACGTGGTGATCGACGACAAGCTGCCCACCAGAGACGGAAAGCTGCTGTTTGTTCACTCGGCCGAGCACTTGGAGTTCTGGAGCGCCCTGCTGGAGAAGGCCTATGCTAAGTGGGTAGCGCCGGGGTTTCCCAGACGAGGCCCCAGGGGCCCCTGTGTGCACTGCCTGCCATTCTAGCTAGCTGCTCATTTTTATCTGGATGCTTCTATTGAAGGATGATTTGTCCTCTTAAGACCACATTAAAAAAAAAATAGTTATGTGTCCCATAAAGAATCAACGTCCTGTTTTCACATCTCAGGGCTTTTTAATCTGTCAAACCAACTGACGCTTTCATTTTCTTTAATGTGCTGTAAGGCAAACAACTCTCTTTTGAAAGTAGTTTCATATTTTTATTGATTTAAATTGTGGCGGCTCTGGTGAACGTAGTGAGCCTAACTGCATCCTAAAAATGCTACCGTGAAATGTACATTTGTGTTTAAATGTATTACTTAATTCCTATATGTAGGTCAATTCTATGATATTGCCTATGTCAGTTTTATGTGAGGTGCTGCAAAAATTATCCGTTGGTATAGATACTACGCTACTTTGACTCTACTGTATCCTAGTCTAAGGTACTGTGTCCTCCCCTCTCTGGCCACAGGGTGAATGGCTCCTATGTGGCGTTGTCGGGGGGGTCCTCCACAGAGGGCTTTGAAGACCTCACCGGGGGCATTTCAGAGGTTTACATGCTGGACAAAGCACCCCCATTCCTCTTCAAAATCATCAAGAAAGCCCTTCACCGGGGGTCCCTGCTGGGCTGTTCCATCACTGTGAGTCAGAGGGATTATATCTTAAAAACTGCCATGTGTATAGACATACATCACGGTCACGGGTCATTTCAGCTCATGCTCATTGCATTTCACTCTTGAAACTCTCTCATGTTTCACTAATGCTCTGTAATGCTGTTTCTCCCAGACAGAAGAATCAATCCCCCGTTTTATCACCAGCTATATGAAGAATATTTGCTAAATTCTGTTATGCATATTCTGTATATATATATATACAGTAAATATATATCTGTTGTGCATAGCTTAGATGTCACATATAGCTTAGACATTTCATATAACTTTGACATCTCATCTACTGAAAGAATGGGTGGTTTTGTTCTTAAAGTCTAAGCTTGATGGTTCGCTGATTAAGGGACTATTTTTCCCTTTTTTGCTATTGGAAAATATTTTGCTGATGTGTTATTCTTGGCATAGTTTTTTACCACTTTTTTAGGAGCAAACCTTATCTTAGCTCTTATCATATCAGGATTTCCCTTTGTTTATAAATCGGTATAAATCACTCAAACAGAGCCCCAATCCACACCCTCCTGTGGTTTTTTAAGCATGCAAACACAAGGTATTTGTCAGACTTTGCTTTGGGAGGGTTTTTTTTTTGGCGGTGTTAGGAAAATGTAATCTACATGGAGCAGCAGCCCATACGTGAGTAAAACAGTATATGTTTAACTGGGCGATGATGTAAAATAATGTTTTTCGCTGACAGCCAAAACGTCTCTGCTTGTTAAGATTTTGTTTAAATAAAGAAATTGATTTGTTTTTTTGTGTAGAAAACCAGTGCGGACGAGACAGAGGCCAGAACTCAGCAGAAGCTGGTGAAGGGCCACGCCTACTCTCTCATTGCAGCTGAAGAGGTACACCTGTTCACCTGCTCTCCCCCTGTACCTGTTCACCTGCTGTTCATCTGCACCTGTTCACCTGCTCTCCCCCTGTACCTGTTCACCTGCTCTCCCCCTGTACCTGTTCACCTGCTGTTCATCTGGACCTGTTCACCTGCTCTCCCCCTGTACCTGTTCACCTGCTGTTCATCTGCACCTGTTCACCTGGTCTCCCCTGCACTGTTCAGCCCTGACTGTTCACTCTCTCCCCTGACCTGTTCACTGCTTCCCTCTGACCTGTTCACCTGCTGTCCTCTGACCTGTTCACCTGCTCTCCCCTGTACTGTTCACCTCTGTCATCTCACCTGTTACCTCTCTCCCCTGTACCTGTTCACCTGCTCTCCATCTGCACCTGTTCACCTGCTTCCCTCTGACCTGTTCACCTGCTCCCCTGCACCTGTTCACCTGCTTCTCTGCACCTGTCACCTGTCTCCCTCTGCACCTGTTCACCTGTCTCTCACCTTTACCTGCTCTCCTGTACCCGTCACTGCTGTCATCTGCACCTGTTCACCTGCTCTCCCTTTGTACCTGTACTCTTGCTCTCCCCTCTCTGCTAAGATTGGACTGGTCAGAAGGTAAGAGTGGGCGAGACAGGTGAGATTGGGCCAGGCAGGAGGGAATGGGGGCAGGAGGAGAGAGCAGGCAGGTGAGCTGTTGGATCTCTCCCCCAGGTGCACTTGCGTGGGACCCCAGTGCAGCTGGTGAGGATCAGGAACCCCTGGGGTCATGTAGAGTGGAATGGACCCTGGAGTGATAAGTGAGTGAACCCCCGAATCACAACTAAAAACCTATTACCACAGTGAACCCCCAAATCACAGCTAATAACCTATTACCACAGTGAACCCCCAAATCACAGCTAATAACCTATTACCACAGTGAACCCCCAAATCACAGCTAATAACCTATTACCACAGTGAACCCCCAAATCACAGCTAATAACCTATTACCACAGTGAACCCCCAAATCACAGCTAATAACCTATTACCACAGTGAACCCCCAAATCACAGCTAATAACCTATTACCACAGTGAACCCCCAAATCACAGCTAATAACCTATTACCACAGTAAACCCCCAAATCACAACTAATAACCTATTACCACAGTGAACCCCCAAATCACAGCTAATAACCTATTACCACAGTGAACCCCCAAATCACACCTAATACCCAGTTACCACAGTGCACTCCTGGTTGCCATGGTGAAACGGGATGCTGACACATGCTTTCCATTGGTCAGCTCCAGAGAATGGGACGGCGTTCGCCAAGATGAGAAAGCCACGCTGAACTATTCACCCGACGATGGAGAGTTCTGGTGAGAGTGCATAAGCTGTGTGTTTGTGTGTGTGTGTGTGTGTGGTGTGTATGTGTGTACAGGTGTGCAGGTGTGTGTGTGTGTGTCTGTGCAGGTGTGTGTGTGTGTACAGCTGTGTAGGTGTGTGTGTGTGTGTATGTAAGCTCTTCTCTCTCTTCTCTCAGGATGGCATACTCAGACTTCCTCAGGCAGTACTCTAAACTGGAGATCTGTAATCTCACGCCAGACACACTCACCAGTACCCAGGTCGGCCGCTGGAATCACTGCCAGTTCGAGGGGACCTGGAGGGTGGGCTCCACCGCGGGGGGCTGCAGGGACAACCCGGGTATGAGCCAATAGGGCGCTTACAGCTGTGGTCCCTAACAACCCGGGTACGAGCCAATAGGGCGCTTACAGCTGTGGTCCCTAACAACCCGGTTATGAGCCAATAGGGCGCTTACAGCTGTGGTCCCTAACAACCCGGATACGAGCCAATAGGGTGCTTACAGCTGTGGTCCCTAACAACCTGGATACAAGCCAATAGGGCGCTTACAGCTGTGGTCCCTAACAACCCGGATACGAGCCAATAGGGTGCTTACAGCTGTGGTCCCTAACAACCCGGATACGAGCCAATAGGGCGCTTACAGCTGTGGTCCCTAACAACCCGGATACGAGCCAATAGGGTGCTTACAGCTGTGGTCCCTAACAACCTGGATACGAGCCAATAGGGCGCTTACAGCAGGGGGTCCCAAACTGTGGGCTGAGCTCATCGTTCGGCCTGGACTTGAACATCCAGTAGGGGTGTGTCATCATTTTAATTTCTTTTGCATTGTTTATATTGTTGCCATCAAGAACCTGGCACTGGGCACTGCTGGAAATGTTCTGTATGAATAAAGTTAAATAAAAAAAATAATAATTATAATAATAATTATTATTATTATAATAATAATAATTATTATTATAGCTGAAGGCTTTTCTTTGCTTGCTCCTCCCCCTCCAGCCACCTTCTGCTTGAACCCGCAGTTCTGGATTCGGCTGAACACCGTGGACAAGGACCCCCACGACGGGAAGGACGGCTGCAGCTTCCTGGTGGGGCTCATGCAGAAGGACTGTCGCAGAAAGGGCTGGGACTTCAACAGCATCGGCTTCGCCATATACGAGGTACGGGACCCCAAAAAACCCCACACTCATACGGTGGTGATGTCTCTCTGAGAGTGTCGTGAAATAGAAACTGTGGGGCAAACTCATCTCCACTGCTCTGAGAAAAGTAGCAGCAGATAACCATCCGGAGTAGTACAATTTTATCATAGATACTTGCTGCTATAATTTCACAAGATCCCTAAGATTTTCTAAAGAGAAAATATTACAAAAACTTTTATGTGAAATAATATATGTATTTGTATGAATAATTTTGTTCTGAATAGTGGTGAAGGTGTGGTACAGTCCCAGGTGTGGTACAGTCTTAGGTGTGGTAGAGCATGTCAGAAGCAGGTTATATACGAGGACTGACACCATGTTGTTCTGGTTTTATTTTCCAGATTCCTGATGAGGTAATGACAGTGCGGCCGTACTTCCCCTCAGGCAAGACGCACAAAGGAAGTTACATCATACAATAATATGCTAGTGCACATTATCAGAGGTCAGATAACATGCTTCCCCCCCTCCCCCCCTGCAGTATAAGGGCCGCTCTAATGTGGTCCTTGGGCCGGACGTGTTGCTGCGGCAACGCGCCGTTGCCAGCTCCACCTTCGTCGACGATCGTGAGGTGTGCGGCCGCTTCAAGGTCCCGCTGGGCGAGTACGCCATCATCCCCTCCACCTTCGAGCCCAACAAGAAGGGCAGCTTCATCCTGCGGGTCTTTTTTTGAGAAGCAGGCTGCAGCCAGGTGGGGGCGCTGTCGCGTTCGCCTGAGAACAGACCTCATGCATCCAGACATTTTCACGTTTTACATCTCTTTTTTCATCTAAAATATTCTTTTTATATTTTTATATTCATTGAACTATTAGAGAATATATTAGAAATTACTGTTTTTTAGTAACATACATAATAGTATGCCTATATGTAGAATATAGGATGTAGAATAAGTATATATAGCATGAGATTCATTCTGCAACATGCATTGCATGTTTTGCATAAAAGAGGCTATTGTCCATAAACATAAATACTATGACGGAGTACCTTTTACACAAAATCTCTTGCAAGAACCCTCTCATTCATTTACAAAGGCGGTTAACTGAACTGAATGATGTTCCAGGATGTTGTGCATAGAATAATGGTCCTTTAAATTATAATAGTTTTCTTCCCCTAGTGGGCAATCAGATACATGTGCGGCTTTTATTTTCATGTGCAGGACAGTAAAATGCAACCACAGCCCTCTGGTGAGGGGGGACAACCTAGACAGTTGAGCTCAAAATGCTTCCCCAATAAATATTGCTTTCATTTGTAGTAGCCCCATGGAAAAGGGCATCAATGCAGATGTTGGCAAGGTAAGATATTCAAAATGGTACCTCTATAAATCGCTATCGCTATAAATATGATCAAATATTTTATTTCGGGCTTAAATTGTTTGATCCTCAGTTTAATAAAAATGCTTACGTCTGTCTTACAGCAGTGAGAATGAATGACATCTGTATAACTTTATTGAAGAAGATATTAGACTACAGAGCCAATATGCATTTCTGTTGAATATTCTGTGTTTCTGTTTCCTAAGAACCTAAATAGCGCATTATTTATGCAGATGTGTTTTCACTGCTAGTTTTCTTGATAATTTTACAAATCATTCTTGTCTAAATTTATAGTGGTAGTCTCCTATTATGTCATCAGTAGTATTTTTCTCACACTGTTAACCCTTTATCATGTTTTTAGCCTGGACGGTGATGTGGACCCCCATTTCATCCCCCTGGGGTGGGCTCCCTTGCCCCCGCACATGCAGTTCATGCAGTTTGCCGTAAATGTGGGTTTTAATGTGTCTAACTATTTTAATTCAAAAGATTAAGTTCTGTACTTTTACAATAAATATATGAACATATACTGCATGTATAGAAGTCAATGGCAAGATGCACCACAGATATAACTGAGGTTTATTTACAAAAAATTGTAAATGTATGTCTCTTGTGGCAATGAAAGTTGTTTATATTAACCAGTAAATAATTCATAAAATGTTATCCTCTGGTTATTATTATGTCTCTCTTTGTTTCACTGTTAACATCTGTTTAAATTGTGACTTAGGCCCTGTTCAGACCTGGCATTAAAATGCGTCTTGGGTGATCCGATCACAAGTGGACAGCTCTAACTACAGGTGTGAATGCACCCAAGACGCATTGAGGACACATTGAGATCCAATCACTCAGACAACATTTGGAGGTGGTCTTAAACTGTGTTGTATTCAAAAGAGGCTCTCATCTTATTAACATGGCAACTTAATGAATTGGAAATATCATGTGTTTATGTTGGCATAATTTTACTTTGATTTGTTCTCAACTTCAGAAATGTCAGAACGTAAAACTATGAAAATGGATGAAACTGCAAGAGAGAAAGGGGGGAGAGAGAGAGAGTGAGAGGGGGGGAGAGAGAGAAAGAGAGTGAGAGAGAGAGAGAAAGAGAGAGGGGGGATGGAGAAAGAGGGAGAGAGAGAGAGAGGAGAGAGAGTGAGAGGGGAGAGAGAGAGAGAGAGAGAGAGAGAGAGGGGAGAGAGATTTTTGGTTTACGGGCGGAGGCAGTGGGTTGCATGCGCTGAATGGCTGCTTTATTCCGTTGTGTTTGCTGTTTGCTGAAGACGGCGGCCACACCCCACTACTGCAGGTAGCTCCAGGCAGGCTACACATAAGACTGAGCGGCTCAAAAAATGTTTTTGAATTGCAAAGAAGCTTCAGTGGAACCGAGCCCCGGCTGAGGGCATTGGCACGATCGAACAAGCCACGAAGTACTTAAAGCAGGATTACGAGACGTTGAGGCAGAATTTTCTGGAATGTCTTCTGAAATTATTGAATAGAAAATATTCTGACAAATAAAATCTGAAATGTTTCAGACATTCCTGCATTTCTTGGATTCAAACTTCTTCACATTTTGAGCCAGTTACAGACGTCCATTTGAGATTATAAATCTACAAGTTGTATAGTTTATTCACTTATGATGCACTCACCCAGAGCAGAACATTTCTTTACATCTTTCATGTTGTATACCACGTATGTAGAGTTAGCCATTGAAGTGACATCCTAACTTTGTGAATACCTCCTTTATTATAAATATGGCAGAACAAAATCAGCTTTTTCTTTGATTGGTTATATAAGATCATCTTTCATCTCAATCTTTTCAGAATTGATATTTTAGTTCCTTGTTTATGTTATTCTCAGTCATGGAATTCACACAGTCAGATTGTACAGTAAAACATCTCACAGAAAAAAATATTGCGGTCTGTCCTGTATGCCAAGCGCATTAGTCAGAACTACAAACATGTCATCCGTTCGTCCCTTTTTCATCACTGAACCCAGAAGGTCGTGGGTGGCACAGTCTGTCGGTTTGGGACCGTGTCCCACAGGTGAAGCAGCTGTACAGATTAACCTGTTTTTCTCCAGTGCCCTCAGGGAGTTATCTTGTTGATGCCCAGTGGCGGCTGGTGATAAAAAAAATTTTTTGGGGGGGACAAACAAACTGAAGCAGCACTTCATAGCTCAGCAAAAAAAAATATATATAAATCTAAAAACAACACAACACACTGTAATGCTGCCTAAACTCTGGCCAATAGTACTACTTGAACATAAATTTTGCCCTCCTTTCCTTCTGGCCTGCACATTTCTCAGTGACTTTCTGGTTAATGTCAGTCATCTCAGTCACCAGTCTCTTCTCCATTGACAGCATGGCTAATGCATTCAGCCTCTCCTGGGTCATGGTGTTTGTGAGAAAAGTTTTAATTCTTTTCAAGGTTGAGAAGCACCTCTAAGCTTCTGCCGTGGTCATGGGTGTGGTGATGAGGATCTTTAGGAGAGTGACAGTCTCTGAAAAGACTTCTTCAAGATTATTCTCCATATACAACTGGAATAGGCCCACATCACCATGACAAACTTTGAACTCTTCCTTGCTGTAGATGAGACTAAGCTCTGTCTTCAGCTTGCTTCCATTGAGCATTGGGTAGCCCTTCAAGGTGTTGCTCAGTGCATCTTCAGGATGTGAGAGGTGGCCTGTTGCATTATCAGCTGATGTGCGTAGCAGTGGATGTAGTGGGCATTTGGGTGCACATCTTGTATTTTCCTCTGAACACCTGCAGTGGCACCCCTCATCACACTGGCTCCATCATATGCCTGGCAGATGAGCTTACTTTTCTGATCCTCAGGAAGGAAGGATGGCAGCAAGACGCTCTTTTAGTGCTGCAGCAATGGACTCGGCTCTAGCTGACTGCAGAGGGAGGAACTCAAAAAATCTTAAGTGCCCTGGCAATCCTGGAGAGGCTCCACCGTATGGCCATGATTTGAACTGCAGTTATGAGTCAGTGGTCCTCAGGATTGTCTTTGGTCATAGTTTTGCAGATTTTAAAATCTGGCTCTGAATTTCAGATCAGGGCATTTTGGAACTGGATAAAAATGGGACCAGGAGGATTTTAGTAGTCTTCTGGAAGAAAAAGAAGTAAACAAACTACAAAAAATTACAAAATAATGTCCATGAAAATGGTAAACCACTGACAGCACAGCATGAGTGTATATTTGAAATGTTATTGTAAATTCGCAGTTACTGTACATTTGCAGTGTTAGTGTAGATTTGTAATGTAAGTAAGCAGAGTTAATGTATTTTTGTTGTGTTAGTGTACATTTGCAGTGTTAAATAATGTTATAAGTATAATTTCTATATCGTTTCAATTGCAGATTAATTAACATACAAGCCTAAATTTAATCAATTATTTTCAATCCAGTTTTGGCCCATTTTTTGGCGGGAACTGGTGTTTCAAAGAAGACTTCCGGGGCACCCGTGGATGAGTTTCGAAATTAGTGGTGTTAATAGACAGACAAGATGTGTACAGGCAGAGTTATTGGGCAGAAAACAATAAGCACGTACTTTTCTCCAGTCGCTCGAAAGAAGTTCCAAGAAAATAATGAAACAGGGGAAGGTGCTAACCTTGATGATGGCGCTGTGAGTGTTTTATTGTCATTATTATACACATTATATTATCACGAAATAATATTTTCATTTTCTCTGACAGCTAGGGAAAGCATCGTCTAGCTCATAATTAAGGTAGCCTACAGCAAATTGCTGGTTTCCATGCAGTAAGCTGTAGTTTGATAAACATATCGGGGCATGGGACTTGTGAAAACAGCATCTAAAGAGAACAATGCCGGAAACATCAAGATAGCAGCCAAAAATGATGCTTAAACTTTTAAAATCCTATTTCGCGCTGGCTGCACGCGCAATGACACTTCTTTGCTCAACCACCTCGTGCTAAGTTTTTACCCAATCATAGGTTGACTTTCCCTTTCTGAACTGTGTTCTGCCGCGAGCTCTATGTATCCCGGATGTACACAACAAATACTTAACAAGTATGGAAGAACGGGTTGTGCTGCGACAGATAATCTAGTTTGCTGTATGTATACAAATGTTTATATTGCATTTAAATGCGTAGAGTAGGCTACCTTGGAGTAAATAAGACACTTGAGTGTTTTCCAGCATGTTTCTAAATCCGTACTTCACTGCATGTTTGACTGTAAGCTCTAAACGCAGCATAGGCAGTCCCATACAGCTGTCGCGATTTACATTCATTCGCTGCATAACTAAATACACAAAGATATCTACGATGAAGAGGAGAAAACCAGGGAGTGGACAGCCACCCGCGTCCCCGCCGCTGAGCCCGGAGCAGTTGGACCGGATCGAGAGGAACAGGAAAGTCGCTCTCCAGCGGCTGGCTGCCCGCAACGTACCGCCCGGATTCGGGGAGAGCTGGCGGACGGCGCTGGATGAAGAGTTTGGAAAGCCTTATTTTACAAAGGTAACCGTATCTTCAGTTCTTTGATATCTTACATAACGTATGGCTTATTGTGGAAACTAAGTGGCAAGTATGACTTATTTTCCTTGAAGGTTTGCCGTTTTCTGCTAAACGCCCTGTCTGAAGTGTATTTTCTCTTCGACAGCTAATGAGTTTTGTTACGGAGGAAAGGAAGCGACACACTGTCTACCCTCCTGTTCATCAGGTGTTCTCCTGGACTCAGATGTGCCCTATCCACGACGTGAGTTCTGGAACGACTGTACCACGGTACCTAACTAGCAGAGAGCACGCACAAACGCTGGTGTGCTTTTGCTCGCTGTAACTCGTGATTAAATTAATATGAAACTAGCTTAGAATCATCATAATATTTAAAATGTAACTTCATGTCAGGGTCCTGTCAGCTTAGTTCTTGAACCATGGAGACAAAATTATTAGTGAAGTAATGCGGTGAAGTGCATGGTTGGAGCAACCGTCCCTGCAGACACTGTGACCTGCAGAACCTTTGGCTGAACAGCCCTGATGTGAACCATCCATCAGTTGACATTAAAAGTGTCTAGTTTAGAAAAAAATAAAATTCAAAGCTTGCATTTATGGTTGGATTTAAAACCAGCACACACAGTAGGCTCTCAGGGCTGAGTTTCTGAACACTTGTTTTGGAACCTCAGGTAACCATGCCCTGAGACTATGTCCATACAGGACTGAATTTGTTAGTTACTGAAGACACCAGCAGTAAGTCACTCGGGTGATACTGTGTGTGTGTTTGTGTTGCTCTGGTGATATGTGCGTGGCTGGTAGTGCTTGTGTGTGTGTACACATGTGAGTTACTCAGGTGATATCTGGGTGTGTTGCTCAGGTGAAGGTGGTGATATTTGGGCAGGACCCATACCATGGCCCAGGTCAAGCTCATGGCCTGTCCTTCAGCGTACAGAGACCCACCCTACCCCCACCCAGGTGAGACCATCAAAACCACACTCCACCCTACCCCTACCCAGGTGACCTGATCAGAGCCACACTCCACCCTACCCCCACCCAGGTGAGACCATCAGAACCACACACCACCCTGCCCCCACCCAGGTGACCCCTTCAGAACCACACTCCACCCTACCCCCACCCAGGTGAGACCATCAGAACCACACTCCACCTGGATGGGACCAATTTAACACACTGAAGTGGGCTGTGGTTATGACAGTGTTGTTTTATTGGTTTTTATGTCATTGCGTTTCAGGTCGGGCTGTGACTCTTTGTGTGGCTGTGTGTGTTGCAGTTTGGAGAATGTGTTCAGAGAGCTGATGGAGGATGTGGAAGGTTTCCAGCACCCCGGACACGGAGACCTGACTGGCTGGGCACAGCAAGGTGACCTGTCCTCAGGTGTCCTCTAACGTGTGTGTGTGTGTGTGTGTGTGTTCATGTATGTATGTACTGTGTGTGCGCGCTTCACGCTGAGCACTGTGCGCACGTGTATGACGGTTGCGGTTGCTCTGCGTTTCCCCTCACAGGGGTCCTGTTGCTGAACGCGGTCCTCACAGTCCGAGCGCACCAGCCGAACTCCCACCTGGACCGCGGCTGGGAGACCTTCACCGACGCCGTGGTCACCTGGCTCAGTGCCAACTTAGACGGCCTTGTCTTCCTCCTCTGGGGAGGCCACGCCCAAAGGAAGGGCGTGGTCATTGACCGGGTGGGTAAGCTGACCCAAACACACACTTACGGTAACCTCCTGAGCCCAACAGACGCTTAGAAAAACCACCTGAACAAAGCAGTTACAATAACATGATATATGCTTCAAGCGGCAACAGGCTTGTTTTAAGCTTTAAAGGAGAATTGCATATATCAAGGCAGAAATGGTGATGATAATGGAAAAAAGGTTTTGATGGTAAATTAAAGTTTATTGGTAGTTGTAATGGTAGTTGGAACCACCCTTGAAAATTGTATTTGAGGAATTCATCTGTTTAATATCTTCACCCTACGAGCTTGAAACCCTCATAAAATACAATAATAATAATAGGGTTTCAGCCTCAGGCACTTGAAACCCTAATAATAATGTGTAGGTCAAGTCTTTGTACACATATGTGTATGTGTAATGTGGTGTTAATGTTTGTAAGATGTATGTTATTATAAAACTGTATTCATCTGTTGAAGTCTTTCTGTTTGTAAAGTCTTTATGTAAGCACATATAGTGTTGTTGATGCAGACTTCGTATAAACGTGTATATTGTGTTGGGAAAGTCATAATGTGAGTACTGTTTGTTTCAGAAGCGGCATCATGTCCTGCAGACAGCGCACCCCTCCCCTCTGTCTGTGCACCGCGGTTTCTTCGGCTGCAGGCACTTCTCTAAAACCAACGGCCTGCTGGGAAAATCGGGGAAGACCCCAATCGACTGGACCGCACTCGGACCACAGGATAGCCCCGCTGTGTCCCCCTCGTCCTGACCCCAGTCTGACCACATTGACCTTGGCTTGACCACACCATGACAAAGCTTCATTAACCCCGTAATGGGCAGAGCTAGGCATTACTGTCTCTCACTTACTCATATGAACCGTCAAAGTGCCATTTCACTTTATAGCAAAGCTATGACTGGCTGAAATTAATGACAGATGGCAGCTCCTGTCTCTCGCGCAGAACATCTGTGAAGCTGCATCTCGCAGTCCAGTCACACAACACTTCTGTCAGACCAAGGGCTCTTTCCATTCGCTTATTGTACCTCCTTGCGTCCTTTCCTTGCATCCTTTCCTCGCTTCCTTAGCTCCAACAAACGGAGGATGCAAGGAAAGGACCTGAGGAAAGGGCGAGAGGACAGAGAAATCGTGGAAAAGTGTATGAGGTAAATGGATCGTCCTTTTTCAGTGAAGCTTCAGGTTGAAGCCACATCAGTTAAAGATGTTGGAGGGGGAAGGGGTGAGGTGGATCCACAGGTCCATCATTTATACATTGCGCGTTCTGCAAGAAATACTTCCGCAAAGGATGTGCTCATGTTTCCTTACTCAAACATCCTTTGTGAGCCTCCCAGCTCCTCACTCCTAGCTCCTTCAAGGAGCATTAACTGGCTGGAATGTCTTTAATGATGGCGGACCTCGATCTATTTCCTGGGTCAGTCTGAGCAGACGAGGACGGATACAATAAGCAATTGGAATGAGCCCTCAGACTTTCAGCCCAGACGTTTCAGCCCAGAAGAAGTGGAGCTTCTTCTCCATTTTTATTTTTTCAGTTTTGTGCTAACGGAAGGAAATGCGCAGGCACCGTCACTATTCACAACTGAGTCTAAACAGAAATAGCCATAATAAGCATTTTGATTTGTTTTGCATGTTGCGAATGGGACTTTAGCTGGGAGCCGTAGAAGGTAACGCACCAGGACTGACATTGCCATGTTAACAGCATCATACATTTGTACAATCCTTTATTGCAGTGAAATCTGATCATTTTGTTTGTTTAACTGGCAAGAATGGTTTGATTATTTTTTCCGTATTCGGTGTATATATGTCTTATAAAGTTTGGATATTGTTGAAAATAAATATTCTTTTCTTATATTGTGTGTAGCATTTGTGTATTCATCACATTGAGGTGGGTACACACTGTAAAACAGTGTAAATACGATGCACTGGTGCACTAAATGCACCCGCTTTTTATGGTAATACAAATGTCAAATTAATTATCTGAAGAAGAAAATGACATTGAAATTGTTTTGTTTATGAAAACACTGTGTGGTGTGAGGATGGCTGGTTTAAGCAGCCACACCTGCCCTGGGTCAAGCTAATTAGACCTGGCCAATTGGATAATTGGTTAAGAATTAGATAATTGGCCAGGCTAATTGGACCCGGGAACGGGAGTGGCTGCACCTGTGCGTAGTGAGGTAATCAGTGCGCACAGGTGCAGCCACTCCTGTTCCCGGGTCCAGTTAGCCTAGCCAATTATATAATTCTAGTTCATTGCATTGCAGTGCATTTATCTAGTTCATTGCTGTGACTGAGAGACATGTTGTGCTTAATTTTACAGTTATTTTAATGAAGTACACAGGACATTTCATTCAGTTACCAAAAAGCAACACAAGTACCATTAAGACATTCATTTACAGGACAGGTCTTTTTGACTGGACCGCAACAGCGGGGCCAGCCCTACAAACGCAAATGTCTGTGACTGAGTGATGAAGTTACACCATTGGTCGGCCGAGTTATGAAGTTACACCATTGGTCGGCCAGATCACGTGCGTTAGGTTCAACCATATACTAGGTTTTAACCAGGTCTTGTTAAGACAGGTACGACAGCTCTCTCAGCCAAAGACATTCCAACACTGCCCTCTAGTGGCAGCTCTTTGGCACAGAACTGTCTACTACTGGTCTGTCAGGCTGTATGTCAGTGGTGTCAAACTCGTTGCCATGGAGGGCCGTGTGTATGCAGGTTTTCATTCCAACCAATTAATGCTGCCTTAATTGAGTCCAATTACTCATTCAGCCATATGCGTTTAACTGCATTGAAGCACAGAATATAAGAAAATTTTTATTTAGACAATGCGGGTCACCATAGACGTTGGGTCACCATTGTGCACAAACCTGCATCCCTAATTCAGCAAATAATTTAACTAATTATATAATCAAGATCTGAGGCTGGAATGAAAACCTGCATACACACGGCCCTCCATGGCAACGAGTTTGACACCACTGCTGTATGTGATATCTGGCTTCATTTCTTTGCTTAAAGCATGCATCATTCTCAGCACTTCACAGAACTTATTATCACTTCCAAACAGCTTTCAAAGAAAATTACTCAACAGTATTATGGTCAACAATATATGCCATGTAATATGGCCAATGATTTAGCAAAGAAAAGCAATGATTTAAATATGAAATAAAACAATGGAAAATAACATCACATAAATGTAATTCACCATACATTTTAAAAACGTGCAATGTTACACATGCACAATGCTACTCTTCTTTCCTTATTTTCAATAAGGTCCATTTTCTAACAAATTAACACATTCCATAAATTGTTTTCATGTTTTAAAAGATTACCACATGTAAGGATGTAAATATGCTGTAAAATATTCATATTCAGCTACAGAAACATGGCTTTAATACTGTATTAATCTTACAGATTAATAATGGTTATAATGTACCAGAGCAACCTGCTCAGCCCTGCTGTTTAATAATCTCTCATTATAAATTAGCACAGCCTGCATAAACAATATTTCACTATTTGTAACCGATCTAGTTTAATGTTGTGATTGTTGTGCTGCATGTGAAAATTAAATGGTAAATGGACTGTAAATAAAATCTTAAAACATGAAATCTATAAACCATGTTGTTATTTGTAGGAAGACACAGTTCCTTCCAAAAGCATGGTAACGCTATCCTTCTTACTGAATTCTTCTGAGCTTTCAGCTTACAGATTAGCTCTTTTTCAGCCATAGTTAGTCCTCTGACCTTCACGACAGCGTGTGCCACTGACTCCAAATGCAATATCCACAGATGAAAACAAAAAGGCTAAAACCAAGGCTAGACAACGCTGCCCTTTTATCTGCGGTCAAATCCATTCAAATGGAAACACATTTCCGCAACAGTTAACACTTGTTAGACATCCGTTAACTTACTTTTGAACTTACAATCGAAAATGAGGGGACAACACACATACAGCAGTTCTGTAAAATGGTAAAACACACCTGCATGCAAATACCATGACATAAAAGCTGGCTGTCTGTACTTTAGTCTCATATTCATCTTGTGATCGCAATTCTAAATGCCTTAGGTATATAGCTAAAATACGAACCAAACAAAATTCACTCTACTGTTGTCATGCTTTTGGAGGGCACTGTATCTGTGACCTATTTAAATACAGTATTAGCAATCACAAAAGTGAAGTTAAAACTTCTATTTAACAACGTTATTTTCTGCAAGGCAATGACCCATCAAAATCCTGGTTATACAACATCTTAAAATCCCATTTTACACCCTGGAGTTCCAGCTTTGTATTCACTGTGGTTCCTTTGCAATTCCTTTGGTGCCCAAAACCAAAAAATAAGTTAATTCAGCAGAATTCCTCACACAGTCAGTAAAATATTAAATGTATCATGTGCTTTTTTAGCACAGTTTCAAACTTGTGCCGGAAGCTTATGCACTGTACTATAAACATACTGTGCATGGAAGTCATAGCATAAATAACAGGTTACATATCACATGCAAATGATTGACTGTCTAACAGGTTACATCTGAGTGAATGTTAAATGTACATAGGTAGTATATCCAAGTGAGCACTACATTGCACTTGGTACCCATTAGACAGTGGCATGCTGGATATAAATTAAGCACTTCTGAATCAAATATTCACAGTACTTCTGATAATATGTGAACGCCAGAAGTTACAGTACTTTGGATCAACTCGTGTCTGATTATTTACCTCAAGATATTTAATATCTTGAGTTAAATAATCACATGTGATATTTAACTCAAGTTACTAGACTGAATCACGAGTGGCAGCTAGGAGGAAACAGACCACGTTGTTCTCGGCCTGTTCGGTGCTGTCAGCAATGGCCTGTGTCGGCCAGCAGGGGGCACCAGAGCTTTCGGCGAGGCTTGGTCTGAAGGCGCGAAAGCAGACGCTCCTAAAAAGTGCAGCTCGGTTGTTTTTAGAGACGCACGGATGCCTGTGCCCTGCGGCGCATAGACCGGAATGTTAGAGACGGGGGGGGGGGGGAGGGCGGTCGGGGCCCCTCCTTCAGTAGGCAGGCCTGTACAGGATCTGGCCGTTCAGCAGCCTGCGTTTCAGCTCTGTCCACAGCAGGTGGCGCTCTCGCTGCGAGCCCTTCATGAAGCTGCGGTTCTCCTGGGCGCGGCGCGACAGGTATGGGATGACCTCGTTCACGGGGCCGTACGGTACATACTTGTAGACCGGGAAACCGGCCTGGCCTGTTTCAGGAACAAAGCAGGGAGATGAGTCGCGTTTCCAACTCTCGATGTTCTGCCTAGCTTTGTTGTGTTATAGCACTGTTTGCTTTATTGATATATTTATTTATCTGACCGTCATTTAAGCAGTTCGGTTACTGAGAACACATTTTCTTGTCAGACAATAACATGGAAAAGAAGCATGAGTTCTAAAATACTTTGTACGAAAAAGGTTTGTAGAACAGCACAGAAATACAAAACACAAACATAATAACACAAGATTAAATACACAAAATTAACATACAGGAGAAAAAATAATGTGTGTTCAAAAATACATACAGCTGAGTCAGAATGATTTTTGAAGATCATTTCAGTCACGTGAAGCTGCACATTTAAGACATTTTTTCCCCTCTAAGGTAGTGTGTTTCGGGTAAACCCGTAAGGACACTTGCTTAATTTTATTTTGCTGATAAACTTTAAAATTTTTGATTTATAAATCATTTAAAAACTCATTCAATGAACTAATTCAACAATAACGGTTGAAACAAGTGCAAGTGATGGCAATGTAATGTAACCTGTAGCTAGCTGTTCATTGACGCAAGCACTGAGCATGCTCTGTTGCTGATGCCACGTTCTCATTAAGCTGTCTGGTTGTTTTCACCATCCACATACAGAAGCATATATGCTCGCTGGCATATGTAATTGCAGAGGCAAATGAGCAAAAAACACGAGGCTGAAATTAATTTATTTACAGCTTTTTACTTGTAATTGCTGGTCCTCCTTAAATAAATAAAAATATATTTTTAAAAACGGGTTTCTTATTTGCAGCTGCTTCTTCACAATTTTACAGACTGATTCAGAGCAGTTTTTAAATGCTTAAATTGTCTTTCGGCCACACAATACACACAATATATCAATTTGAACAGACATATGCTCTACACAAACTGATAGATATATGGTGATATATTGATATACGGTGCATAATGTGTTGATCCAAGGCATTTATGGCTGAAATATACTCTATACAAAGTGATTTTTGCCCAGCCCAGCACATGGTTCATGTTCAAAAGCACAAATAAAAACCAAGCTTCTCATTCACAGCTCTGGGCTTTAAGTATTATGGTGAATGCTCATGTGGACAATAGCAAGCTTTTAGAGGGCTTATTCATTCGGTGCCAGTCATAATGGCGCTCATACTTAAAGAGGAGCTCCTCCCCTCTTCAGCCAGTCTGTTTCCTGCCTGGCCCAGATGGCTTTTCTATGTCAAAAGTGGTGCCAAGATGGGTCTGCCGGCTAATTTAGCCCCCTTTTTTAAAGGGTTAAATCGTCTTTGGACACATATTACACAAAGTATATCAATGAAATGTGTATTTTTAAAAAACGTGCTGGGCCAGGCACACATCACTTCATATACAAAGTATATGTATGCTTTCATTGATATATGATTTATAATGTATGGATGATTTACTGCTGAGAAAATCTCCATATATTTGCGTTACCACAAACCGTTATGAAAAGCCACAGGGTCGCATTTTTAATCATTGTAACCATGGGCTTTTTAAACGTTTCATGCCATTTTTCAGTACACCAGTTTTCAGTTTTGTTTTAACGGCGCCAGAAAAAAAAAACATTTGCATGTGCGTTTGCATTTACAAAAACAAGGCGCAAATGTATCACCGTCGATCCAGTCTTTGCGACTTCTCCAAAATGTGCTCTCTTTGCCCGGTAGCTATCTCTCCCCCCCTACACACGGGCGCAGAGGGATAATGGGAACCAGAGTGACAGCTATCAATGTGAGCTAAATTGTTTTGAAACTGAAGGTAGACCTTTTTATTTATTTATTTATTTATTTTTTGACGTGTTAACCCATTCCTTTTTGACATGTTAAAATGTGATGTGTTGAGGTGTGTAGGATGTGTGGAAAGCCAAGCATATCTGACGTTAAGGGGCGTGTCACAATCTCATGAATGTAGCGGAAGGGGTCAACACACTCGCAAAATGTCGTAGTGGTGACACATGCCTTGATGCAATATGCTAATTTACATGCAATTCTTGCATTGCTATTGGCTGAGGTTCTTCTACGAGTGCTGAGGTCGGCAATAATGTCGTGTTGAAACGGCACTTTTTGGCGTGTCAACTGGCCAAATAAAAAAATAATAAAAATTGATGTATAAATTATTTTAAAACTCATTCAATTAACTAATTCAAAAATAACAGTTTGAAACAAGTGCAATGTAATGTAACCTGTAGCTAGCTGTTGCATTGACGCAGGCACTGAGCATGCTAATGTCACGTTCTCATTAAGCTAGATGGCACAGTCTGTCTGGTTCTTTTCACCGTCCACATACACATGCAGATATGCGGGCATATGTAATTGCAGAGGCAAATGAGCAAAAAAATATCCTTTCGCCTAACACGAGGCTGAAATTAATTTATTTGCAGCTTTTTACTTGTAATTCCAGGTCCTCCTTAAATAAATTAAAAAATATTTTTTTAAACTGGTCTCTTATTTGCAGCTGCTTCTTCACAATTTTACAGACTGATTCAGAGCAGTTTTTAAATGCTTAAATTGTCTTTCGGCCACACAATACACACAATATATCAATTAGAACAGACATATACTCTACACAAACTGATAGATATATGGTGATATATTGATATACAGTGCATAATGTGTTGATCCAAGGCATATATTTGCGCTGTCAAAAACAGTTATGAAAAGCCACAGGGTGACATTTGTTTGCATGTGTATTTGCATTTACGAAATAAGGGAAATTTTTCGTTTTTTTATATTTTTGACGTGATAGCTCACCCAGCGGGAAGCTGATCTGGTCGCACATGCCCAACAGCTGACCGAAGTACACCAGGCTCTCCCTGGGAGACAAACCCATCTCATTCATCCTGGAGAGAGAGAGAGAGAGAGGGGGGGGGGGAAGGGAGGAGAGAGAGAGAGAGAGCGAGGGGGGGAGAGAGAGAGATTCTTGGTTTACGGGCGGAGGCAGTGGGAGAGAGAGAGCTCAACACAACACCAATACAACCTCAACACAACATCAGCACAAAACCAAACAATGTACTGTATACAAAACAATGTATAAAAGCACAAACAGTAAAGTAAAATGACTACATTAGACATGCAAAACGCCAATAAAAATAATCAAATGAATAAATTAAAGCTGTCAATTTCAAATTGTTGGTTTTAAAAATGGGGACTTTATTCTTGTAATTTCAAACTGGTTGTCGAGAGGGTGAGAGGGTTTGGACATGACTGCCCTTCCCTTCTCGCATTCAGTCCATTCATTTTATGTGTCCCTCATAGTCTTCCGTTTCCCTCTCTAATTTTCTCCTGACCAGTGTTTTGGTTTACACTGGTGAGTGAATTAAACCAGGCAACCATGGTGAATGTTAGGACAGATTCAATAAAAGCTCTCTAGAATGCTTGAAGGACTGACTGGTTGACATTTAATCTTCGTTGTTTAAATAGAAAGAATAAGTGTGACTGCCAACTGCAGAGAACACCTATACAGGTAGCTCCAAAGATATCTTTACTGCTCCTCCCACTCTAGTGAGAGAGAACCTTTAAATAACCTGAACACAACAACAAATGACCCCTCTTAGTCATCCTGGAGGAAGAGAACACCCTCAACACAACCCTGTACGTACATATATTACCAAGTACTTTGGCTCTGACAGCTGTTATTGCAGTATGCAGGGCAACATGTCTGTGGAACCTTTTTTCTCTGTGTTGAGCTTGTCTTAAGGACAGGAAAGGCATTAAGCAGGAAATCTTTACCTCTGCAGGGTGTATTTGACTGTGTCCTCGTTGTGAGATGCCACCATGACATTGGCCTGCCTGTTGTGTCCAACCTCCTCCAGAATATAATCCAGACACCTGCACACAACAGCTGGAGTCAGTTGTCCTCATAATTAAACACAATTATATTCAGTTCATTCTCTTCCTTGAGGGTCTTCACGAAGTTGTACTCCTAACCAGTAACAGAACGGCAGTTGGCAACCGCATTTGTAGTCAAGTGGTTAGTTACTGTACTTGTGGTTGTGTGGTTGGTGACCATACTTGTGGTTATGAGATTGGTGAATGTACTTGTGGTCATGCGGTTGGTAACCATGACTACAGCCATGCAGCTGATGACCATACTTGCGGTACATGCAGTTCAGTTGATGACAGTACTTGAGGTACATGCGGTTGATGACTGTATTTGTGGTACACACGGTTAATGACCGTACCTGTGGTACATGCGGTTGGTGGCCTCGTAGTCGGGATTGATGGGGTCCTCGTAGCCGATCTCTGCCGCACGCCTGCGCTCCTGGTCCATGTATGCGCCGCGCACCAGCTTGGCCCCAAAAAGCCACCCCTCGCGCCGCGACAGCTCCACGTCCAGGGACACATTATCATAGGCCTCCTGCAGAAATCACAACACGGGCGCACAGCTCGAGTTAGTCACTCACTGGCCTCCAGATAAAAGCTTTACGTTTATTTGCCAAGTTATGAGTGTTTTCCTGTGGACTTGCAGTTTATGGCTGTGAAGAAGACAAAGAAGAAAAAGAATTTGGTGATGAAGGAGACAGAGAAGATGGAGAAGAAGAGACTATTCATTTATAGTACACGTTCACCTCTTTGGTATAGTCCCTTCCACATAGTACATTAGCAGGGATTCAAACCTGCAAACCTCTGAACACCATAATGCACCTCAAGAGAACACGCCCGTGCTGAATAACCATGACACTGAGAGACTCGCCTTCAGGTAACACTGGTAGGTGTTGAAGATGACGGGTCTGTGGGTGTTGAAGATTCTCTGCATCTCCAGGGTCAGTCGGCTGATGGCGGGCTGGAAGTAGGTCTGTTCTGCGTCCACCATGAGTCTAACCCCTTGTTCCTCTGCGTACTGAAATAGGACCCACCATCAGTACCTTCACCCCAAACTTCTAACGCCACCTCAAACCCTCAAAGTCATCATCCCAACTGTTTAACACAACCCCAAGTTAGCTGGGCCGATCTTGTTTCATTGGTTTGCCAGTACAACTGTCTATATGGTTTCTTATGGCTTTATAGACATTCATATAAACAGTAATGTGAATTGCAAGGTAAAGTGTGAATTAACTTTAACAGATTTACAGGACTGCTCAGGGAAAGAACACAGTCAAGATAATCATGGTTTTAGTGCTACGCTAGTACTGTATGCTACACGTAACTGACAAAAGACTCATTTTGTTGGCAAAGTTGTCAGATTGGTTTTGAATGGAATGTATTCACAGCTGAAAGGTTATGCAATTTGTAAAAATAAAAGTTTAACCGATGAGCACTGCAGTGCATCTGTGTAAACACATGATTAATCCATGCTGTGTTAAGAGAAAACCCCACTGTTCTTCTGCAATGAAACTCTGAGAAAACAGCCTTCGCTGCAACTCACAGTGAGGAGTCAGCCAATGAAACAGGACTACGGAGGTTACATAATCTCCCTGGGCAGTGACACACCTTGGCTAGAACATCCATCCTCTGCAGCATTCTCTTCATCTGTTGCTCCTCTTCCTCAGTGAACTTATTGAGCAAGGGCTCCAACTGACCTGTCTGAGAGAGAAAGGGAGGGGGGGGAAGAGACAGGGAGAGAGAGGGAGTAATGGAGATATAAAGATAAGAGCAGAAGGAGAAAGATATAAAGACATAAAATTAAAGTGGCTCCAAGTGCAGAATTAAAATAGCTGAAAAATTATTGAATTCTTTGTAGAAGCAGTGAAGCAGGGCTGCAGACCAATATTGTTCAGTGTTTGATCTGCTGGAGAAATACTGTCAGAACTGGGCCCCGTACAGTGTGGAGGAAAACCTCCTCTTAGGTTGGGTGGGTGAGTTGGCGATGTAAGAAGAAAGACTAGAAACTATGATTTCTTCTAATAATCTTTTGTTTTCTTCTTCTTATCTTTTTCAATTTCATAGGCCTATGGGAGGTCTCAAGTATCATAAAGATACACAGAGAGCTCTCCGAATTACGCTTTACATCCTTTTTTATACAATCAGATCTCCTTCTACCATGATGTACAGTATCTTCCCTCTAAAACAACCAATCCCAGCCTAGGTCACACTTATGTTTCACCAGCTAGTTTAACAATAACTAATATATAATCTTCAATTTCAATTAATGACAGATATTTCACCACACACACTTACAGAGGTATGTATATGCGTGACTTAAATAACAAGTATTTGTTCTCATTATTAACAATTGTTTAATCTTCCGGTTCCAAAGTACATGCACTTTAAATGCATTCAATACATGCTGTAATCCAAATGAAATATTTAACTCATATACAAACACACCAGCATGTTCTAACAGAATTTGTTTATATTATTACTGTTGCTATTATTAATTTGATTTTCATTTATTCATTTTAATAGAATATAATCTATACAACTAGTTATAGCAAAACAGTTCTTTCTAGGTCGGTGTGTCCTTTCTCTTCTCTTGCAACTCAAAGGTCTTCTGCACAAGACTGTTTCCCATCATAAGTTACTTACAAAATTTCAATAAGTAAATGTTTGCAATTTTCCTCCTGCAGTTGGGGTCCAAAGATTCTCTAGATGGTATGCATCAGTCTTTCCTTAGTTACAACTTCTAAGACATAACACAGAACACCTGCTATTCTTCATCGATCTTCACATAATCACATACATTTAACTATATTCTTGATCTTTAATAAGAAGAAATTTAAAAACATTAAACCCTATAGAAGAAGCATACTTCCACAACAGTAAATTTGAAAGAGACACATTCCAAAAAAAGCACAGATGTCAGGAAAGCAGTTGTGACTGTCCTCTAGACAACATTAGCTTTGAACTTACATCAAGATGACCTCAGACTGACACTCAACAGCAAGAGTTTGGGGTTTGGGCAAGAGCCCAAACCCAAGAGCACAGCTCAGAAAAGTGTCCCCGCATTCAGCTTGTTATGAAGCTCTCCAGACTACCATTAACCAGCTTCAGGTCAGCACTGCTTCACAGCCCGCTAATTACAGTCAATCAAATTATCAAACTAATACAAGTATTTTATCCAGAAGCCTGTATTCCTATTAGAGAGGGAGCAGTGAAAGATGAAGAGCCAGACTCTCCTGTTAATGGAGGTTCGGGGCATGCTGACTGTGCCACAGCTGCAGTGCTGGGTCAGCTGGGTGTCAGTAATCACATGCACAGCTGTAATCATCGCCACCTCTCTCTCTCTCTCTCACCTCCATGTTGGGCACAAGCAGCAGGCTGGAGATCCGGGTGCGGCTGTTTATCAGGCTGTTCCAATCCAGAAGGTCTATGGTTCTGCGAACACAGAGATACTGTTAATACCGTAAGAGACTTGTGATTCACGCTGCTGCAACAACAGGCGTGTGTGTGTGTGTGTGTTACTGAGTTTCAAATGTACTACTGTGTGTTTTGGACTGAGTTTCAAATGTC
The DNA here is from genome assembly GCF_018555375.3 of Anguilla rostrata. Lineage (NCBI taxonomy): Eukaryota > Metazoa > Chordata > Actinopteri > Anguilliformes > Anguillidae > Anguilla > Anguilla rostrata. The sequence continues at coordinate 27,877,259 of NC_057946.1, read as the reverse complement.
CTTTGTGTGTGCACACATACATACAAATTATTTACACATTACACACACACTTCATTCTCTCTTACTGAGCTGTGCTATGCTGATGACTATGACCTGGTATGTCAGACTCCAGAAGTTGTGAAAACCACAACATAAGCAACTGCCACAGCTTTTCAAGGTCACTCTGTAAAACCACCCAATCCAACAAAAACCAACCATTTATTCACTGTTGCCACTTTCAGATACTTTGGAAACATCCTGTCAAGAGAGCTGCACCATATATGAAGAAATCCTAAAACTTCTTCAAGCAAGCATCTGCTATATTAGGTTACCTTCGGAAAAGGGTCTTTCAGAACAGTAACCTCAACCTGGACACCATGCTACGTGTACTGGCCAGTTTGTATTTCCACCCTGTGTCATGGGTGTGAAACTGGACAACGCCCAGCTGCAACATAAGAAGCCTGGTGGCCTTACACATGAAGCAAGACTATGTTACACACCAAAATCGCCAGCGCTAACTGCATCCTCTACCAAAATTAACTTGCGCGGCTTGAACGTAATCCACACGCCTCATACAGCGCCTCCCCCTTAGAGTCTATAAATTATGGAGTAATAGCAGTAAAAAGGAGTAGGGGCACCCTTTGCCTTCCGAACGATTCCAATCCTTTTTGCAGTGCTGTCAATACAAGGTGTGAAATGTGTCGGTGGGGATAGGGCTAGTCTTATAAAAGGAAATCCTCCAATTCTTTGAGGCGGAAATCTACTTTTCACCCTGTACTCCAGAATTTCCAGTAATGGTTGAAAGATCTTTAGATCATCCGATTGTGAAGGACATGGAGGAAGTTTTGACTTCATCCTGAGCTTCATAAAACTTCTCTTGAATTTGTCTGGCAGTGTTATCCCAGAGTTATTCAGGGATATCATGAAGAAACAGTGTTTGCAGCATAGGGTGCACCTTGTCTTATAAAATGGCTTCATATTTCTTGGCCATTATACAACCATGCAGAGCAGTCATTGGACCCAATGGCTCCCACAAGACGGCTGACCAAGCCATTACAGATCTACTACTGTTTAACAGGTGGCAACAGAAATTGTGGGCTTGCTCCAAAGGTAAGCCTCTCCAAATGTAGTAAACTTAGTAACATATGATTTTTTTCCATTGTTCAGGCATCCAGGTTTTGTGTTACATGTCTTAGTGCATTAGCATTGGATACAATCAGTTTCCAAATGACAGCCCAGCCAGAAAAACTGGCTCTGCCAAGCTCAGGATGTACAATTTTTGTTGCAATTTGGCTTGCTTCAGTTCTGTGGCAATTTTTGAGGCCATAGTTTTGGGCCTTTGTAATTGTGATTTTTTAACTTCAAAGTTAAAGTCCTTTTTCATGTGGTGTTTCCATTGTATTGTCCAAACACTGTTTGTGCGCTATTGACTGAGTGTGTGTGTGTGTGCATGTATTACTGACAAAATTTAAAAGTTAAATATGTTTACCCTGAGGAGCTTAACTTCTCTCCAGTAAACCAGTTCTGGATGTCATCTTTGGTGGCCACACCCAGTTTAGTCAAACTTTCCTGTGAATGGAGAGATGACACCCAACATTTGAGGCCCAGATGCATGTGCCATGGTAACAAAAACAATCAGCAGAATCAGTAGGCTTGTGTGAGCAAATCCGACCTGAAAATCTTCATCAGATTTTCCCTGACAAAGACCTATCGGGTCGAAATGTTACAGTAATAAATGGACACATTTTGGCAGTAAGGATAACAATCACTTAGACCAGTGATATACAGTGCTGAGAAAAAGTATTTTCCTGATTTTCTCTATCATTGTATATTTGTCACACTGAATGGTTTCAGATCTTTTCGCACCTGCAGTTGTTCCAGCTCCAGCTTCTGCTTCAGTGCCTCCATGTTGCCTTTTCCCTGCTGGGCTGCAAGGAACCTGAAAAACTGCCTCCATTTCACCAGAACCTCAGAGAACTGCAGCTGCAGGGGAAGAATCAGAGTCGCGAATCTATCACACAAAGCCACGCTGTACTGATTCACTGCAGGCGAACACAGGTTACCGACCTGACTTTCACACTGTCTTTCCCCTCCCCAAATCACAGAGCAGTTTACCAACAGCAGACCAATCAGAGAACTCATTTTAGAATTAACCAGTCAGAGAGCAGTGTAATCCTGGGTTAGCAAACCCCACTCACCAGAAACTGAGGTCGTCCCAAAGCCGTCATCTTAATGGCAGTGAAACCATCCTCAGAACTTCCCCCTGTGAGCACAGAGGATATAACACTATAAATACAGCTGCAAGCAGCAATGGAGGGGGCCAAGCGCTCACAGCCACAAATACCCAACTGCCAGTGCCATCGTGTACGTCCTTAATTTTTTTGTGTTGGTTTTACATGTCAACATTTGATATCCTTCAATGGTTGTATGAATGAATTGTGAACATAATGCATCATTATGTAACTTTTTAAGTAGAACAAAATGTTGCTATACACTACATTGAAGAACTTAATAGTTAGGGTTAAAGGTCAAACTGTTTCATTATGCAGTAAATTATTAATTTGCATTTAAAGGTGCTATAGCTAACTCTAACATTCACAAATCATTTTTTTAAAACAAGACATTCACAGAGCATGCAGAAAGATGGTGACTAAAAGTATTTCCTTTTATAATAATTATATTGACTTTCAATTTGTCATTTCAAATGTATTTTAAGGTTCACCCTTAACAGAATGAGCCACTTAACAGTCCTCAAATATAAAACCTTCACTCACAATAAAACAACACATATCCGTCTACAAACATCAGAAAAACAGTCCTTTCAGTGTGCGTAGGGCTTGACCCTTGACCCTGACCTGAGGCACGAATGCAGTTGAGGAAGGTCTCCAGGTGGTGGTCGCATTTGGCCTCGTTGGCGTAGAAATACGTGCGGGCGCTGATCACCCCCCCGCGCCGGTCGCCAAAGCGACGGTGGGCCTGGTACTTCTTCTCGCGGTGCTCCAACGCTGCGGTCACAGACCAGCACGCCAGATCAGGACCGCACGCCCAGGGCGCCCCCAACACCGCGCCCACACAGACACAGAACACAGAACTCCTCAGCAGCCCAAAACTGTTTTATTGCCCAAACAGAGGCACCTCAAAAAGAGTGTTAAGAGCAGGAACCCCCAAAAAAACAGGAGTCAGAGCTGGAACCCTAAAAAACCAGGCATCAGAAGCGAAAGGCAGAAACGACAGGGAGGAGGCTGGTCTGAGCTGGTTAGAGCCTCACTCTCTTCCGTGGCTCAGCAGCACAGACCAGTGGCACCTGAACCCCACAGGAAACAGAGGAGAGGCCCAGATTTAACATGCCACCGTACAGCGTCAGCACACAGCACCATGATGGCATGGCCCACAGCTGGCATAACACAGCAAACGTGACCAGCCCCCTCACTCAGCCAGCATAACAACCCTGCTCACATCCCAAAACACACACATCTCACCGCTCACATCCCCAAAACACACACATCCCACCGCTCACATCCCCAAAACACACACATCCCACCACTCACATCCCCAAAACACACACATCTCACCGCTCACGTCCACAAAACACACACATCTCACCACTCACATCCCCAAAGCACACACCTTACTCTGCATACAACAAACCACAAAGCCAACATGATTAGAGTTACTGTACACTCATGCTCTGGACAGTAGGCCAATCTGTGACTGTCTTCTGAAACACAGAAACACATCACTGCTTCAGTACAGCATCCACCAAGCACCTACACATTCACAGCCACCTTCGAGATAACAGGCGAATGTGTACGTGCCCACACAAACACATTCACAACCACCTGTGAGATTACAACCAAATATGCACATATAACTATTTTTAAAAAAACAAATAAATTAATTAATAAATTCACTCACCAGGCTCTTCTTTGTCTGCCTGGGACACACATGAGCTGAAAAAGCAGATGTCAGATGCCGTTATTTAACCTGCTATATTGTGTCGGGGAAGTGAGGACTAAGTAAAATGTGTTTAAAATGACAATTTCTGAATTCAGCCACTGTAACCAAAAGCACACTTTTTTTAGGGTGCCCACTGTTGTAACCATATCACCCTGATACACGCGAGCAGAAATTTCATTTCATTTCATTACAGAGGGCGGTCCTCTCAAAGACAGACAGCCAATTGACGGTCTCTCTGTAATGTTTGTGAACCAATCTCAGTTTGCCATGTTGAAAAAAACTGACTTCATCCCAGGAGTTGATATGCTTTGTTTCATCAGTGAGGAGCGAATTTGTGTTCAGTAGCGGTCTTTTTATTTGCCGTCAGATGCGTTCGGGTAGCGTGAGAGTGTCAGACAGCCTGAAAGCGTGAGTCATGTGTGAGGCAGGGCTGGGGGTGGCCACTGCTCACGTGGTGAACAGGCAGGAAAAACATAAAAGAAGTGTTGGCTAACCGCCATTTCTTGGTCCTAAAACGCTAAAAGAATAGAAATCTTAAAGAACAAAAACTGCAAAAAAAAAGAGGAAACCAAAACCAAAACCACAAAAACATGGCGCACACACCCATGCATTCCCCAGCTCCCAAATGCCTCTCCTCTAGGCCTGGGAGCCAGGACTGTTAATGCCTCTTATAGAGCCCATAATTAGGTCAAGGGTGATGTGACTGTAATGAAACGCAGCTGTGACCACACTTGTCTGTAGGACCGGGCCCCCGGTGGACAGCACCCTAATTCCCTTCCTGGCATCACACATGCCAAAAGCGTGAGAGTTGACAACCCCGCCACCAGGTCTCAAATCAGAAACCAAGAAACCAAGGAATTCAGTCAGGACCACTGTCATTAAAGTAAGATCTCTATTGACAATAAAGGAAATACAGTTATGTTTGGCGGTATGGCTCTGTTCTGGAGCTCTCCCGCCAACCACGCAGCCCGCGTGGATAAGGCCGGGAGGCCAGCAGCCAAACCCCCCTAGAGGGGTACACACAGAACAGATCCAGCAGCAGTGCAAATTCTTAACACATAGGGATGGAGCTGGGGTGGTGGAGGTGATTTAAAAAGCAATGTGCAGCAAGCTTGCATGCAGGAGGAGCAGCCGAATGAGTAGAGGCAGACTGCTTAAGTAGACCGCCCTGTTATGTGAATGTACTGTGATAGGTCAACATGAGCCATCAGCTGATTCAGCCGGAGCGCTTGACTCTTGTGGCCTGCCAGAACTAACGGGATGCTTCATCCATGGGAGGTGAGTCAACTGTATGACCAACTGCTTCAATTGACCCATGAAGCGCTGAATTACAACATAACACAGTACACCCCACAGCTCTCAGGGGCCAGGGATAGCACCGCTGGCGTACAGCACTGCAGTTTGTTTGGCTACCAGAAAGAATGATGTTCAATTTCGCGTAAGTACAGAGGACAAATGCAAATATGTAAAGAGGGAAATGAGAACATTTCATTACATTACAGTACATTACAGGCATTTAGCAGACGCTCTTATCCAGACCGACATACAACAAGTGCATTAGTTCAAGGTGCAGAGGTGCAAAAGAAACACACTAGAGTGAAGTAAAGATCGTAGTGCCAGAAGTGACCACATAGATCAGGACTCCAACCCTGTAGGGTAACCTGTTCAGCAAACAAACAAACAATCCTGCCAAGTACAAACTAGCCCTGAAATCACATTTGCCTAATCAGAATCAGACAAAAACAATCCTGCCAAATAAAGACTAACGTGATCGTATTAGCCTAACTAGATACATTGAGCTAAACTATGGGCTAGGGAGGGGTGGGGAGAGGTGCAGCCTGAAGAGATGAGTCTTTAGTCTGCGCTTGAAGGTAGTCAGATTCTCTACTGTTCTGACCGCCACGGGAAGGTCATTCCACCAGCGAGGGGCCAGGACAGACAGCAGACGCGAGCGGGAAGTGAGTTAGTGTGCCAGTTATCCCTGCTACAGAAACTTGCTAAGCAAGTACATCCGTATTTTTGGGACGGTGCCGGTCGACTGTTGCACAATCAAAAGTAGCACAGTCTCGTTCAATATTAAAATGAAATTGTGGATATCTTTTTCAACGAAGAGTGACACAGAGTTTTAATGAAAGAATGAATTTCAGAGGCCTCAAGAAAGACCCAACCTCTTTCAATTGCAGGGTGGGAAAAACACATCTCCCTGGTAACAGGGAAGAGTTTGTCAGTGTCCCAGAGCAGCACAGTAAACAGGGTGTAGCGTAGGGTTGCGCAACATCAACTTTGTTTTTCACATTTTACAGCATTGGTGCTGACTCTGATGTCAGACTAGGAGAGGCAAAGTGGAGAGGAAGTCTCACAGTCTCCAGAGAGTGACACAGTCACTATTTAGACTCCCCTTTGGAACCAATGAGGCACTGAAGTGAATTTAGGAGCCGGGTTTCCTCAGAGTGGCTGAGTGGGGTTGGGAAGGAGCACACGTGTGATACCTGGCTTACAGAACACACCACAGCCTCCTCAGTTCCATGTTACACAACGAGCCGGGCACGTGAGCGCACTGGCTGTAACATAATAATACTGCCGGGGCGGTCCGCCCCAATCATCAATAGGGCTCCGCCACTGTGTTCAACATGGGAGGGGCGGGGTCTCCAAGCTGGGAGCCAATCAGACCTGAGGAGGTATGTGCTCGTGTGCTGAAATGGGGCTTGAAGAAAGACTGGCAGAGGTGTAGCTCACTCTGCACTAAGACACTGAGTTTATGTAGGGAAATAACCCCTATCGCAAAAACACAGTGCACCATCAAATAATTCATTTAATTTATTTGTTTATTTTACAGGGACAATGCTCATTAATGACATTCCTGTAACCTCTCAATCCTGTCCACCCTTACGTAAGAGCAGGGCCAGGGTTCTGAAAAAGCAGTAGACGTGTTGAAGGCCTTCCACGCCAGTAAGAATTTTGAATTTGACAATGCCAAGAATCCCTCTACATAGAACACGGAAGACATAGCTGAACGCGGGAGACCACGCTTAACGACACATGAGGCATACCGTTCTGTTTACCTTTCAGACAGCCAATCAGACGCCTTTCTCTAAGCTGCCACTGGTGCAACGTCCTTATAAGGCCGTGTGTACTGGATGTCATTTTTTACATCAAAAACCACTGATGCACAATCCGCAGATGTAAATACAACAGACCATGTTCCCAGAGTGGGGGTGATGCAAACATAATGGACAGTCAGAGTTAAAAGACGGCTGAAATTTAGGGAAGGGTACATTATCGTCATTTTGCTATGTAATGTTATGTTATAATTTGTGTTATGTTATTGTTTTGGATGTTCTTTACACAAATCACCAGAGAAAGAACTGACAGATTCTTAGCACATTAGCTCCCTTGAAGCTTGTTTTACTACATAAAACACCCTTTTCACCCGATTACATCAGAGCTGCATCGTGCGCAGGACTCTCAGTCACAACTGCACCTGACAAGGCGTCAAGTTTCAGGTCTCAAACCTGGAGCTCAAAACGTGAGCTGAATGTGTCCATGAACAGTTGTGTAACAGGGTCACAGTGTGTTCATGGTGCAGTTTTGGAATGCTGTTACGCTGCAGTTCTGCATTTTAGAATTCAGTTGCAGCAAAATTCTGAAATGCGGTTGTGGTTGCGGTTACGGTCAGTGTAGCACTCACTCCATCTCCTTGTTCTCGGCCTCCTCCTGGGTGAGGTCCTCCTCCACACTGTAGTCCAAGGCGGATCCCACCCCAAACGCTCGGTTCTTCCGGACCAGTGGCTTGATGCTCTCCTGATCCTCTCCCCCCACAAACTGCCCGTAGAACGTCATCTTCATCAGCCACTCAAACATCTTCTGCCCCAGCACCTTCTTACAGAGATCCATCAGCTGAACACACACACACACACACACACACACACACACACACACACACACACACAAAACAACACTTTTACTGAGGTCCATATGCAAAACACACACATAACAACACTTTACTGAGGACCATATGCTAAACACACACACACAACAACACTTTACTGAGGTCCATAAGCTAAAACAACACTTTACCGAGGTCCATAACACACACACACCTTACTGAGATGCAACAGCTAAAAACGCACGAATATGCTTCAGTGACCATCGGCTACACAGACACGCACACACAAACAAAAAACACACTAGTTTGCTAAGTTTCATCAGCTACAGACACACACAGAATTATTCAAACTCAGCAACTCTAACAAAGTTAGTCACATTGGATGCATTAGATTAATTTAAAATTTTAAAAAACTAAATGGAAGAACTTTAAACAAACAAACACTGTAAATCCATCTGATTTTTAATCAGTTACCATATAATTTCTTCTATATATTTTACTGCTTTGCTTTTTGTACTTTAGGTTATATTGCCGTTTATTCGTAACTTTCCCATATTCCCCTCTTGGGAGATACATTTTTAAGGTAGAAACAGTATGGGAATTCGAGTCCAAGTTTGAGGCAGCGCTGGATACTCTCTATTTGATTTTGTTTTTTGTTAACAACTCTTCAAGGAAGTAGTCTAATTATTACTATAAAATTCAAGTTATCCCGTTGAAATTCAATTTCTTCTGGCACTAATTTCTTCCCATTTTCATTATCTCAAGTCGATACGCGTCGCTACTTCGCAACTCTGAACAGAAATATAGATGAGAGATCAAAGGATGCTGATCGGTACAATAACTATTAAAAGCCAAATCTGAGTAAGACGGACAAAATACTAATCTTTAAAGAAATAATCTGAAATAGCTGTAATTGCTTATTTTACAATGTCAACAATATTTAGTTAGGGCATATGAAATTGTAGTTATGGTATGGTGTCATGCACAAGGCCTGCACTAAAAAAATAGAGTTGTTAAAAATAATATTTTCTTATTCAGAGCGAGTGATGCTTCTGTCAAAATGATTTCGTAAACTTGCAAATTGAGAGCCTATGGTCTGGACCAGTTTGCGACCCTACGAATAAAAAATTGGTATCCAATTACATTGTTGCAATTTATTGCTTTTCCATTCGGTCCTACAATGTGAAAGTTGTGTAATACTGTAATATCCGCGCGCGACAAACATAGCGGATTGTTTTTCAACTTGGTAGGACTATAAAGCCACCACATGGGTAGGGTACTGCGCTCATCGGATGACTCATAGGCTACTGTGAAACTTAGCCGCCTTGGTAAGCCATACCTCCTTGTTCTTGTCAACCAGGAAATCATAAGTGCAAAGTTTTAAAACCAGAAAACTTCTGAGTAGCTCGAGCGTGTCTTTGCTCTTGTAGGCTTCTTGCGTGTTTTCAAAGTCGATGTAGAACATGTCGGTCTGGGTGGTGGGGACCGTGCTCGTCTGATTGATCAGATCCACCAGCGCAGGTTTCTTCACCACTGTACATGACGACTCCACAGGGGGCTCTTCCACCGGGGCCGGGTTCCTTGAGGCTAAAGTGGACCGCAGCCTGTGGCTTGAGCTCACGGTGCTTCTTAAGATATCTGACCGTGCCCTTGCAAAGGCGCGCGCATATTTCGCATAAGACATTGGACTAAAGGTCTAGGTTGCTGAGAAAAGTAAGAGTATTTCGTGAGAACGATGGTCTGATTCCACTCTCTCGCACTCCCTGTCACAACATCATATACCAGGTACAAGAACGCCCATATGCAAATACAGCAAATGCCGCGAAGCACTGATTGGTGTATGCTCCATGACGTAAACATACAGACTAATTAGTTCCCGGTATTTGTTTTCTGGTTATATAACTATGTGGAATTTTCGAATAAATATTTAATTCCAGTGACGATGAAGGAGTATGCCATAGTGTTTGATGCAATACCTATAGGACTTATAAGACTTATACAAGGATTTGTTTTTCATGAGAGGTGTCAAAACTTCAATTTCAGCATCTTGCTGAATGGTGTATGAATCAAAGATAAAAAATGTAATAATAATTATATTAGGAAGCTGTGGACTGAGCCTGCTTTTCCTCCTGCAAAGGCATACTGGAATTCTAGATTTAATAATATCAATTGGAAAATGATATGGAACCAAAGTAGAACATATTGTGTCACTAACAAGGTCCGAGAAGTGTCTTTTAAAATTATTCATTTAATATATCCAGTTAACCAAGTACTGTTAAGATTTAAAATCGATATCGACGTTAAGTATGTGTTTTGTCAAACTGAAAATGAATCTATAAGTCATTTATTTTATGATTGTATCTATACTAAAATATTTTGAATAGGTATAGAACATTATTTTTATAGATCTTCAGGAGCCAAGATTAAACTTGATTTACTTTATTTACTTGTTTTTGATAAAGATTTGGATCATAACAAAATATTTATGATTAATCTTCTTGTTATGTATGGCAAATATTATATACATAAATACAAGTGGGCAAAGGAAAAGCCAAGATTTTTTTGTTCAAAATTGAATATTGAATATTGAATATTATATTAATTAATATTATATTAATATGTTGCATAGGATAAAAAATAGCAAAGCAAAGTGAACCCTGAATGTGTGTGAAGCTTTATGTATTTTCGTTTGAGAATGGTGTGTACCCCTGACTTTAAAGTTAGTAAGTTTATATATGTTTATATGTTCTGTTAAAATGTTTACAATAAAAATAAAAAATGAAAAAAGTATTTGTTTTCTGGGTCACATTTTCTGCACTGATTTTTTGGCGGGTGTAATGACTAGGGTAACCATTTTTTCCAAAATAGTTTTGTCACCTGCATAAATGTACCTTTGATACACTTTCTTAAATTGTCAAAGTTCATATAATACATTTATGGATCATTTTCTTTAAAAATATACAGTATAATGCCCCTACACCCAGGCAGTAACTGAGGACATGGTTTACCTTACCTAAGTCAGGGTCACTTTAGACAGAACTTTACATTTTTAAGCAAAGTTTAAAAAGCAGATTACATTTATAGTTAATATGCTTTCATATGGTGATTATTTTAAAATGCACAGTAAAATGTCTCCAGCCTTATCAGACCACTAACACATTTTTATTAATTGTCTATTTAAGTTGACACAACTAAATTATACATTAATTTGTATTGTTGTATCGATTTAAAAAAAAAAAAAACTTTAAAAAAATGTCAGTAAAATGTGTTCAGCTTTTATAAGCCATGCCGTGTCACGTGTCACTTTGGTTACATTTACATAATAGAAATGATCATTTTGCATTACGCTTTCCTACGAGGTTAATATAATTTTAAAAAATACGATACAATAAAATGTCTCCAGATCCACCACAGTGTTAACTTTGAGCATATTCATCCATAATCGTATCACTTTGGTCAGACCATTCATAATTCTTTCATAAATTGTCAATTAAAGTTGACAAAAGTCTAACAGCAGATGACAGTTATAGATATTACACTTTCCTAAGGTGTTTTTAAAAAAAAAAAATTCAGTAAAATGTTATTGGAATTGGCAAGAAAAAAAGAAATCACCCGTTTGAATGTTTTTCTCCCCCCTCACCTCACTTGCTCTTTATTGTGGATTCAGGCCTGGTTTTTGGCCAGTCTCTTCCTTTTTTGTATTTTCTCTGTAAAAGTGTTTTTGTGACAGCATCTCTGGAAAAAGCACAGTGCAAGTAAAATAGAATATGGGGCATGCCCCCACCAAGGCGTAACTTGGCAGGATGGCATACCTGCCATCCCAATTGAAGTTGGCATCTGTGCTTACAGCAAACTTCAAACTGCATTGGGGCTGAAAATGAATGTGATGCTGTTTAAGGTCAGTCCTCCAGCACAAGTTCGCTGGTTTGCAGAGACCGGATATCAGTACTGGCAGATCAGTACAATCATGTTATGTCATGACGACGTTTACTTGGATCCACATAACATGTCATCATCAGCATGAACTTCGAAATTCAGATTAGACTTTGTCGCCATCTAGCGGCAAAGTGTTTAATCACATAGTGAGAGGATATATTTCCGTCAGAGCTCTTCGCTATACGAAGTTCCAAAGCTCATCTGAAGGCAATGTCGTCTTTTCATATCTATGTTACCAGTACATAAGTACTAATAACTTTTGTATAAATAATAAATATAGATGCAGTTTATGTGGTTTGTCAAAGACATGTTAGCAAAAGTACTGAATGATGGACTGAACAATAATAATATTAATAGGGCAAGTAGAATTATGTATTTTTATGTAATAGTACAGTGTAATTATTTAGTCATTTGGCATATGGGACTGAAAAATTGAAGAAATTGTTGTTATTGAGATATACTACTACTACTACTGCTAATAATAATAATAATAATAATCACCATCATCATCATCATCATCATCACTTTTGGGGAAACTGTCTAATAGGGAGCAAAGTTAGTTTGGTAAATAATTTCAACCAAAATTCAAAGAGTGCACTCCTCTGCTCCATGTTGTCCTCATCTGATCCTGTCCGTGTTTGTTTTGAAACCTAGTGAAGTTTTGACGTTTTAAAAACAACTTCTTCGTTGCCTGTTATAGAGCAAATACATTTCTGATGTAACATTTACATGTATAGGCTATCTACGCTACGCTCACCTGCCACTTCATTAGGTACGCGTATTTTTTGCCTCCAGAACAGCCAGAAATCCTTGCCGCGTGGATTCAAAAACATCCTTAGGGATTTTGGTCAATGCTGACTCCATAACATCACACATTACCTATTTTTCAGCCACACTTTCATGCCATGAACCTCCTGTTCCACCTCATCCCAAGGATGTTCTATTGGATTGAAATGTGGGTACTGTGCAGGCCCTTTGAGTAAACTGACTGTCATGTTCGTGGAACCAGCTGGAGATGATGTGTGCTCTGTGACATGGCGCATCATCCCGCTGGAAGTATCCATTTGAAAAAAGGTAGACTGCTGCCATAAAGGGATGCACATGATCAGCAACAATGCTTAGGTATGATGTGGCATTCAAAAGCTGCTCAGTTGGTCTTAAGGGGCCTAATGTGTGCCAAGAAAACATTCCACACACTGCCACCAGCCTGCACCATTGATACAAGGAATCAGCATGTCAAAGAAGAAATTGAGATTCATCAGGACAGGACAGGCAATGTCTTCAATCTTACAGTTCTGGTGATCATACGCCCATTGTAGCCTCATTTCCCAGTTTTTAGTTGACAGGTGCGGAACCTGGTGTGGTCATCTGTTGCTGTAGCTTCAAGGTTCAATTGTGTTGTGCACTAAGATATGCCTTTCTGCACACCACTGTTCTAAAAATGTTATTTGAGCATTTGTGGGCGTTAGCTGGAACAGGTCTGCCCATTCTCCTCTGACCTCTCATTAACAAGGTGTTTGCCACAGAACTGCCACTCAATGGATGGTTTTGGTTTATTGCACCATTCTCTGTAACCTCCAGAGACTCTAGTGTGTAAGGTGCTGGAACCACCACGTCCAGCACCAACAATCATACCACAGTAAAAGCTGCTTAAGCTGGATTGCGCATCTTATCCATTCTAATATTTTGTCGAAGAAAGAATGAAACCTCTTCACCATGTCTGCATGTTGAGTCACAGCCACATGATTCACTGATTGGAGGAGCAGGCTATTTGCGTTAACGAACAGGTGTACCTATAAAATGGCCAGTGCGTGTATTCGTTAAATTGTTTACTTATTTATTTACTTTCTGCTAGTTTAGTTTCTATATTGTTTATTAGAAATGCAGTAGGTCAAAATCTGAAATACCCATTTTCAGAGAATAAACAGCGATTCCAACATCTTTTGTCATAATTAACAGGTCATACTACGCATGCCTTGGCATTGCACAGTTCAACCCCAGTGGCATTTTCTATGATGCGTATTCGATCTAAGTGACACCATATGTTAGTAGTGCAGTGTCCCAGGTTTTAAGAACACCCCTATAACTGAGACCCCATGTCCAGGGAAGGCACAGAACATGGTTTAAGTGATTCTTTCACCTGAACAAGCGAAATGCTAGAATACTCTAATTCTCCATGCCAAACCACAGTAATAAACAGCCACATTTTCTAAGATGTTTATTTGATTCAAGTTACATAGTTGATACAACAAGGTTTTCACAGAATGGCTGAAGTGATACACTTTAATTTACTCTAATTTCTATTGTATTGGATATAGTAATAATACTTTAAAATAATGGGAATATTTCCTTTTTATTTCTCCAGCTTTTATTTGAGGCAATTGTGCCAATTAAAAATGTAAAAGTAAAAAAAAGGAAGATATTTACATGTAAGTTAAGTTAATCCTGTTCTAACAAAGAATTAATCAATATATAATGTAACTGTTTAAAATGTTAATTATATTGTTCCATCAAAAAATAAATTGTTTTACAGTGTCTATATTTTAGGGAAAATGTCGTTCAATTATAGCTTGTTTTATTTAACGTGTATTGTAGTTGACTTCGGGACTTTTATTTTGAAATTCAGTCCTTCGCGAAAGTTCTTCTGTCGCAAACTGCAATACTCCTGACGCATGCCAAAACGTTGTCCTTACATGACCCCACACAAACGAAAGTGACTCGGATTAACCCAACGGCTCTAACAAGTAATCAATCCAAATGTTTTAATTCGCTTATAATTCAGCGAATTTAAATGTATATATATATATATATATTACAGAAATAAGAATGCACAACCTATAGCCTAGCAGTTAGCAAGATTACTGGTGACGCTAAATATTCTGCCTTCTAGTAGCCTATTTTGAACACCACAACATCAGAGAAAGGAATGATGGTGTAATGTCGTTTATTTTTAACCACATTATTATATTGACAGACAGGTCGAATGAATGTCACTGCGTGTTAATTTTATAGATAGAATTTGACAGAAATCGGACAGAAGTCTTCATTCCAAGATATCCAAAGCAGTCTCATGTTTGGCTGTAGGAACTTAAGGTTCGACTTAAGTCCTATAAATTCCATCTGTTCAGTATGGCCGGGGTCGCGACACTATTCATCCTCTTCGGTTTCATACTTGTGTTTGATGTGTTTCCACAGTTTCTGGAAAATAATAGAAACAAATGATGACAGACCTACGGCTACAACCTCACTTAGCGCGCTTATTCGCTGTTTACATTAAGTAACGCTAATTAAAGCCAGGATGCTGAAAATTCATTAACCTGCCCCGACTCACCCCGCGATTCAAATGGTCGAAAATAGCGTCTCCTGTCTGGTCGAACACTCGCTCAAACAAGACTGCTCCCACCATAATGGTGACTGCGAACGTAGAAGTCCTCCTGAAAAACAGGTTGTAAATACTCTTTGTCAGCGCCATGACGGTAGATGGTAAATTCTAGTACAGCCAAACAGATATATGATATTTATCAAGACAGGGAAGTACGTCCCCAGCCAACCGCTGCGAAGCACCCGGAAGACTGTGCGCGCATGTCTGCGCTCTGAGCCCAAAACGTTGGGGCTCTCCATAAAAAGTGAATGAGGAATATCAGACATTTAAAGGCGAAATAAAAACTTTCCCGATGGAATTCCTTGCAAACCTACTGTGAATTAATAATTTGTATACACAGCTTGCCCCATATAAAGTATAAGGAACGCCAAGGCCCAGAAATGACACTTCTCAGAATAGCTAACTGCTTTGTAGCAAACACAACATTGGCCCAAATCAATCAGCTGAACTGGTCAAGGTTAGCCAAGAAAGCAGTGGAGCATCCCACTTCTTGTCATATCTCATTACATTCCTGGTAGTTGTGTGCATTCTTTTCTCACATGTTGTGAGGTGTTCCATGGATGTAGTACAGGCAAAGGCGATGGGGTGTGTTGTGTTCCGTACAACCCCAATTCCGAATTATTGGTAGAGGTGGGAGAAACCCCACTAAAGATCAGACAGATAAAACTAGCAATACGCTATCTATTTAAACTATAGGGGCATCAGGAGGAGCATCCAGGATAATTAGTCCACAAAGAGGCATGGGAATGTGGAGGAGTAAAAAAGAAAGATTTTATCTATTTGTTTTTTTTAAATCTGTGAAGTCGAAGTAGTGAAAGAGCTAGGATTTGGTGAGGTAGGGGTGGCCTCTTTAGTATACTGGCCATGTGTGCCACCACAGGTGTTATCCAAACCCGTGATAAATCTAACCATTTTAGAGAAGATAAGAATGGATGAGTTTTGAGAAGATAAGAATGGATGATAGTGGCAATCTTATGGACATAGTGAAGGAACATCTAAAAAGTAACTGAGCAAGCATATATTTATACAGATGGTGCTCACAATCTCAAAAGTGGGAAATCAGGTTTTGCATCCCATATCCCTTCATGCTTTCACATTTCTAAGTGTAGACAGCTCTCTGGGGGTGATAGATCTGGGTGATAGAGGTGGTTGAGGATGTGAAACCACACAAGCAGTCATATGCCCAGACTCTGTTCTGATGTCCCTTCGGGAAGGGAGCCGCTGTAGATCACAGGTAGATCTAAAATTTGCGTAGGGGTACTTGAGTAGGGATCAGTTGTGAAAAAAGCATCTCCATAGCAGGAGTGGGAGAAAGAAAAGAGAGGACGTCGCCACTTCGCAATAAAAGACCGCGTTTAGTACGATGTAATTCACACTCCGGACTGCGAGAGGCACCAATGTGCCATAGGGCGTCTTTAATCCCAAAAATAAAAAAGAAGCAGAAGAAGAATATGAACGTCAACAGGCTTTCAACAAATCAAATTTGCAGACGGAGCGATAAACCAATGGGAGGCCAGATTTTCGCGACTTGTGGTAAAACCGGAAACGACTACAACTTCATTTAGCTCTTCGCTAGTTCATGTTTGTGATAAGGAACGAAGAATAGTTCTGCGATTAGTTATGAGCTATTTATTAGTTTTCCCGTAGTGTATTTGCAGTGCATTATATGTGAAACAGACCGCACGTCTAAGTGAGTAACGTTATATTTCAATTCTAAGTAGTTATGGTTAGTGGATTCAAATTTCTGTGTATGTTTGTGGGGACATAGGCTAGCAAGCAAGCAGTAGAGCATTTTCGTCATTTTGTATTGTAGTTTGTAGTATTGTCTTAAACATGGTGTTTTCTCTACGACGTTAACATGAAATTATAATTATTGTGAGACATAGTGTGACTGTGTTTTAATTCAGGATGGCGTAATAAACTAAGCGATTTGAGTACGTCTAATCGACGCTTGAGCTTTTGACCAGCTGATGTGGTTACTGATTTCTTTGTTTATGGGACAGTTATGATAAACTACACCTGCCATTTACAAAACTGCTTGCAGTGAGGCAATAGCATGGTTCATACGGCATGTCGGCTAAAACATTGTGGAGCTCTGTAATTGGATCAATATTTTAGCTTTGCCTCCATAAGTCAAAGAGAGATGACGCATACCGGGACTAATTGGAGTTCTACTTGTATTAAAGTGATGTGGGAATAAAACTATTTTAGCGTAATTGGTCACAATCTGTTAACATTGCGTTATTGTTAGTGTGCTTACTGAAGGCGAAAAATAAAACTCAAGTAATCTTTTATGTCTTGATTGGGCTTTAAAAATAAAACTAGCTTTAGTTTAATTGATAAAATAATTTGTACCGAATAATAATTAGTAGCAGCCCTAGAGCCCTGTTTCCAGATTAAACTGTGGCACAGAAAAACTTGGTTTGCTTCGAGTGCATTAGTCTGTTTAATAGCAGGGTGTGCTCTGTATCAAATGTATATTGTTTCCTGAGAAATATTCTCAGCAGCATTAGAATTTGGTCCCAGTGCACTGTCAAGACTATTCTCCAATTAAGTTGAGTCCAGACATCTAGTATTTCTCTGTGTGGGAGTGGTCTTGTGCAATGGCCGTTTGAGATGTGACTTGGAAAGTCGATACTCAAAAGGAAATGCCTGTGAATGCAACATAAAGCCTCTCAGTTTGGCTGCTGGTGGCACTGTGTAAGATGTGTTTGTGGTTATCTGTGTGTGCGTAGTCAGTAGCGTGCCTCTGTGGTAAGCATTGTGTGTTTTTGATAAGCGTTGTGTTTTTGTGGGCAGTCTGCATTGTGTGTGTGTGTATGTGCATGGTTAGGAGTGTGTTTGTGTTTACCTTCAGCAGCAAGCGTTTGAGCCAGAGTGCAGAAATGGGGAAGAGGTATTACTGTGACTACTGCGACCGCTCCTTCCAGGACAACATGCACAACCGCAAGAAGCACCTGAACGGCGTCCAGCACCACCGAGCCAAGCAGGCCTGGTTCCACAGCTTCAGAGGCAAGCTCCTCCCACCATTACACATGCCCCTCCCACTGCTGTGCATGCCCCTCCCACCACTACACATGCCCCTCCCACTGCTGCGCATGCCTCTCCCACCACTGCACATGCCCCTCTCATCACTTCACATGCTCCTCATGCCATTGTACATGCTCCTCCCACCACTGTACGGGCCCTGCCCACCACAGGAACTGCGTCCTCTGTTCTCTGGCGAACAGCTGGTCACATGGTCAGGCAGTGTCCTTTGTCTGCATGATGACGCTGGGGGAATTCTGGTCCTTCTTCCTGGCAGAGTCCTGCTGGTTTAAGTTTTTCACTGAAACCAGCGTCTTGACCTCAGGTTTACTCGCAACCTTCCATGGCAAGTAATAAAGTGAAGATAAGCCTGCCTCGTTGCGAAGGTGAGTCCCAGCCAACTGGACGAAGCTTCTTTGCATTCCAAAGGGGAAATAGTTACCCCTCCAACTCTCAACTGCTGATGGCTGTGGCAGTTCCTTTGTTAAAAGGAGAGTGGTGAAAATAAGAAGTCTAGTTCAACAATGAACGCAGCTGGTATGCGCTAAACCTTGCCTGCAGTGTGTTTGCACTGCAGGTGAGTATAGAGCAGGGGTCCTCAATCTTATCCAAAAAGGGCCGGTGTGGGTGCAGGCTTTCATTCCAACCAAGCAGTAACACACCTGATTCTGCTGATCAACCACTAGAGTCTTTGCTAAGGACCATGATTATTAGAATCAGGTGGGTAAAAGCTTTGTTGGAACAAAAGCCTGCACCCACACCAGCCCTTTCTGGATGAGATTGAGGACCCCTGCTATAGAGGGTTCTGTGTGCGTCTCATCCTGTTCTGTCCACCAGGGGGCTCTGTCTGTTTCTCATCCCGTCCTGAACTCCTTGTCTCTCTGCAGATGCTGCAGCCATACTGTCTGAGGAGCAATCCAAGAAACCCTGCAGGAAATTTATCCAGACAGGTGTGTGTGTGTGTGTGCGCGCGCGCGCATGTGTGCATGCATATGGCTTGGGTCTTATATGGGGTTCATGGCTTACCCATCTACCAACGGTCATTCTTACAGCTTATGACTTTCCTATGATAACTGTGTTATTTCCATTTTCTCTAACATCAGGACGGTTATTATTGTTTCAGGACAGTGTGTATTATTGACTCTTTCAGGGCAGTTTTTGTGTGATTGTCTCATTCATGGCACTGTGTATGTGTGATTGGCTCTTTCAGGGCACTATCTATTTGTGATTGGCTCTTTCAGGGCAGTGTGTATGTGTGATTGGCTCTTTCAGGGCAGTGTGGGTTTGGATCCAGCTGCAGATTCTCTCATATGACGGAGAAGGACATTGCCAGCCTGGAATGGCAGATAGAAGGTTAGTGAGTCTGACGTCCACCAGGGGGCAGTAGTAACATTGCAGTGAACTTGCGTGTGTTCCAGACTTTGTTTAATGCTGTTGTGTGCCTGCATTAATAATACATAGGGGCGAGGGCACTTGTTTGTCTTTCACTGTTATCCTATTAAACCAAGGGAAGGGAAGCTTGTTTAAGATGTCTATCTGCTTGTAAAACATAAATTCAGACAGAGTGAAGCATGGACATACATAAATATTAACCTAGAGGTGCCTCTGTCTGATAAATGGTCCTGGCTTTGGCCAGTAAAATGCTTTGTCTGTGCTCTGGAGTGAGGTCAGCTCTGTAAAGCCATACTGATGTGAGTGCAGAGACTCCATTATGATGTCATCACCTCACGTACAGATGAAAGGCGCCGAGCAGAGGAGCCAGCGGGTGGGGGCGTGTCCCCAGAGCGCAGCGCAGCTGATTGGCTGTCCCGCAGAGAGAAGAGACTGGCCCTGCACAGCAGCGGGTAAACACCCTGTTAGCGCCAAACGCTCTGCGCCATAATCACCAACAACCTGCACCATTACCATCACACACACAGCACCATAACGACCTAACACACTGCACCATTACCATCACACACACAGCACCATAACGACCTAACACACTGCACCATTACCATCACACACACAGCACCATAACGACCTAACACTCTGCACCATTACCATCACACACACAGCACCATAACGACCTAACACGCTGCACCATTACCATCACACACACAGCACCATAACGACCTAACCCACAGCACCATTACCATCACACACACAGCACCATAACGACCTAACATGCTGCACCATTACCATCACACACACAGCACCATAACAACCTAACATGCTGCACCATTACCATCAAACACACACACCCATACGACCAAACATGCTGCAACCATTACATACACAGCACAGCACCATACAACTAAACAATTGACATTAATCACCACAAGCCCATAACGACCTAACACACTGCACCATTACCATCACACACACAGCACCATAATGACCAAACATGCTGCACCATTACCATCAAACACACAGCACCATTACCATCACACACACAGCACCATAACGACCTAACACACTGCACCATTACCATCAAACACACACAGCACCACAACGACCTAACACACTGCACCATTACCACCAAACTCTCATCACGACTCCATTACGACCAAACGCACTGCTGCACACCATAATCATTGAACAGAATGTGCAATCCATTTACAATTAAATGAATTGGAAATTGTGTGTGAGATTTGGCTATTCCATGCAATAGTCCAATTATGCTTGTTTATTTGTCTTTTGTAGACGACTGGAGGAGGAAGAGGAAGCGTCTCCACAGGCCAGCGATGTGCCCCCCCACTTCCTCTCCATACCCAACCTGCCCCCCTCCCTCTTGCCCCCACCCCCCACAGGGTGGCGGGACGCTCCCAATACGGAGTGGGGTTAAAGGTCACTCAGGTTTCCCAGCATCTCGGGCACAGTTGACTGGAGAGAGTTCCGGAAGCACTGGCTGAGAGGAACGAGCAGGGAAACAGGAGGTGTGTTGAAATTGAAACTGTTATGAGTTGTGTGCCTCTGAACATTGTAGGACACTTTCTGATGCCCACACAGGAACATATCTGGATCATGTGAAAAGTTTTACATTTTTGTTTGCTTGTTTTCAGTTCAGTGTGTTCAAACCTATTTTTTTCTGCTTATTGAGGAAATCAAGCCTCTTTTTATTCATTTGAATTTGAATTTAGAATTTGCTAAATGTGCTGTAGTTGTAATGTCTATAAAAATGTATACATCTATTTTTTTTTTAATAGATGTTTTGATATGTCTCATTACGTTTTGGTAATAACACATACATTTTTTTATTAAATGGTGCTTCTGTTACGCTTTTTGTCTCTTGGGATCATTCCTGACCCCAGTAGGTCATTTTAGTGCACAAAAAATTTTGCTTACTTGATTGTTAAAAGTGACCAGTATTTGTTAACCCTTTCCCATTTTGTTGGCAGACCATGACAGCATATGTCTTGGGGTTTGAAGGCAGGGTTGTAAGGACACATACATACAGTGGTAAGCAGAAGTTTTGCCACCCCTGGTCACATTGCATGTTTTGTTGAGTTTCTAAACGAAAGGAAGGTAACAGGATCGCAGCAGGGAACAAACCTAAGCATGACATATTCCTGCAAATTTTAATTAACAATTCATTTTTATTAACTGAATTTGATAAAAATGAAAATCGTTTGAAAAAGAAATGTGGCATTGCAATTTGACCAGGGGAGCCCAAGCATACCACTGTACTCCATACACACCCAGGCTGCAGGTTTGAATCCTGTTTGGATTCTAACCCGACACAGTAAAGACTATATGAATGTAAGAGCTGTGTCAGTCTGCTTAGACACCATCTGCTGAGGTGCTTTTGTACCTTTATTCAGGTTTTATTTGTGTTGTCTTGTTATTCGCAGTTACATCTGCATGAATGCTTTTCTCTGGAGGCTGTGCTTTTAAAACTAGCCTGCTGAGGAAGGCTGACTTTAAAAGACATCGCTGAGCTAGTCCTGGATTTCCAGGGAAACCAGGAGATTGAGCACCGCTACTTCATTATTCCACGTTTAATAGATGACGAGGTAACTGACACAGAGAACGGCTCAGCCTATCTCCTCTGGGCTCTGCGGAGCAGAGACAACAGTACGTTTCCTGTAATTGGATTTCTAGCGAATAATTTAGCTCTGAGGCTATGGTGCGGCTGCAGCAGGTGCTGTGAGGCTGTAGTGAGTGTTCTGTGGTTGTAGTGAGGCTATAGTGAGAGTCTGTATGGAGCATTGCCAGGCTGTAGTGAGTGCTCTGTGGTTGTAGTGAGGCTGTAGTGAGAGTCTGTATGGAGCATTGCCAGGCTGTAGTGAGGCTGTAGTGAGTGTTCTGTGGTTGTAGTGAGGCTGTAGTGAGAGTCTGTATGGAGCATTGCCAGGCTGTAGTGAGTGCTCTGTGGTTGTGAGGCTGTAGTGAGAGTCTGTATGGAGCATTGCCTGGCTGTAGTGAGTGCTCTGTGGTTGTAGTGAGGCTGTAGTGAGAGTCTGTATGGAGCATTGCCAGGCTGTAGTGAGTGCTCTGTGGTTGTAGTGAGGCTGTAGTGAGAGTCTGTATGGAGCAGTGCCTGGCTGTAGTGAGTGCTCTGTGGTTGTAGTGAGGCTGTAGTGAGAGTCTGTATGGAGCATTGCCAGGCTGTAGTGAGTGCTCTGTGGTTGTAGTGAGGCTGTAGTGAGAGTCTGTATGGAGCATTGCCAGGCTGTAGTGAGTGCTCTGTGGTTGTAGTGAGGCTATAGTGAGAGTCTGTATGGAGCATTGCCTGGCTGTAGTGAGTGCTCTGTGGTTGTAGTGAGGCTGTAGTGAGAGTCTGTATGGAGCATTGCCTGGCTGTAGTGAGTGCTCTGTGGTTGTAGTGAGGCTGTAGTGAGAGTCTGTATGGAGCAGTGCCTGGCTGTAGTGAGTGCTCTGTGGTTGTAGTGAGGCTGTAGTGAGAGTCTGTATGGAGCATTGCCTGGCTGTAGTGAGTGCTCTGTGGTTGTAGTGAAGCTATAGTGAGAGTCTGTATGGAGCATTGCCAGGCTGCAGTGAGGCTGTTGTGAGTTCTCTGTGTTCTCTGAGTTCTAGGGATGCTGCGGTAAGGCTGTAGTGAGCTTGGGAGTTTTAATAACTATTAAACAGGAATGAAAGTGGTGCTGTGTGTTTTAATATTAATTTAGCAGATCATGCTGATGGCTGCCTGCAGTTTAAATGTGTGTGTTGTGCGCAAACCCTTTATACAGATCCCTCCTGTGCTTCTGCTGCTGATGGTGAGTTCTGCAGAAGGGAAGAAATCAGACTCACCGGGTTTCACACAGCCGTAATCTTCTCTCAGTCTGCTTTTCCCTCATCCCCTGCTCCCCTGTTTTCTCCCCAAGTCTGATTCTTCATATGTATGCAGCATAGATCTCAATGCTCTGCTGCAGTGGCGAGGAAGCTTCCCATTAGGGCTTTGATTGGCAGCCTTACGGGCAGAGTGTTTAAGCTCTGTCACGGTTTATGTGCGTGTTGTAACGATGGCCAGTCCATCTCCTGAAGGCTGGTGCCGACGATCAGAGACTCGGGTCACCGTGGTGATTCTGCAGGCGCTCGTACGTGCCCCCCCCCCCCACGCCCCCCAGTCCCGAGCTGTCAGGACTGTCACAGAGAGGAACATCACAGGCTCCTCGTTATGGCCCTGTCCATCCTGCCTGGGCTGAGAGGACTCCACATTGCCCCTCTGGGGGGCGCTGGTTCTGTCTGTGTGCCAGAAACAGTCTATTTTCAGTAGTCCAGAAACCAGAGACAGCCGCCGGCATAGACGGTCTATGTGGTCGTTTAGGGCCACAACTACAGATGGGGAAACTAAATTCAGGTTTAAAAAAAAAAAAAAAAAAGTTTTTGAAATACACAGTAATTGTGCAGCATTCAGAGGGTGTGAATAGCTTTTGTCAATGCTATTGTTCTTGCATCGGGTCTCCGGTCTGGGATCAGCAACAAAACCCCTCCATATGTATTCCTGCCCTCTTCATTCACACAAGGAAAGCAGAGAGGGATATTGCAGGGGATTGTGCGTTGAAAGTTGGCTGGCCCACAGACTGTACACCACACCATTTTGCTGGTATTATGTGTTTGCCAAATTTGTTTGGACAAAAAACATGTTTGCATGTTACTTTTATTTACATCAAGGATCACCTTACAATTATTTCCAGCTCATAGAAAGGAGGTAAGGAGTTCTCAGTCCTGCTCAGATTTTTATTACACAGTGGCTTCAGGACAGAACTGGACCACCATTCCGATGGTGTTAGTCTTAACAGGCCTCTTTAAGCTTCACACACTTAGAGAATACAAAGACAGACAGCTTAGACTGATACACTTTGATAACTTCATCTACATTCCCATATCACTCACAAAATAAAACAGATGAGTCATTCTTAAAACTGATTAAACATTTCCCTTTGATTAATGCAACACAACATTGTTTTGTACACATGATATTATTTGTTCTATATTATTGGTTCAATGTGGTCTTACACAGTAGGTATATATTTAACTTTTTACACAGTTAATATTCTATGGAAAATGAGAATTAAAAAAAAATTGCCAAGGGAATGATATAATATACTGGTAACACTTAACTTGAACTACATGCCATAAAGTTTAAGTTATACTTTCAGATATTTGACACAACACCTGTCATGACCAATTATGAAGACGTATTACAGCTTTTGACATATTAATAATTTGGGACACCAGTTTATCTACAGCACATAGGCCAAAAGGATTTCAGATTGCATTATCATCTAAAAGTCTGAGTGACTGGGTGCAACACTACCCCCCTGGTACAGTGCACACTGTTGGAGTAAATTAATTTAGCACAGTTTACAATGAATCCACACAGGCACAGAAAACAATATACCAGCATTTTACAGACAAAAATATCAACCGGAGTCTGAAATCAACTAGGTGGGAGAAAAGAAAACACTACCAGTGAAAACACAGAGTTCAGCATTGGACAGACGTGATCTGGATTTGACGGATGCATTTTTTGTGTGCTTAACATTCCACTTGGAAAAAGCTGGCAGTCCTAAAGTATGTGCATTTTTAAATAGGCAATGTAAGAATTGGCCACATTTGGGGATATTCCCAGAAAACAAGTTCAGCAAAATTAGGCTACATGCCTCAGACTGCTGACTCTCATAAGGAAAAGGATGGTCACAGATTGAGTGAACAGATGGCACAGACAGTTATCTCTCGCACATTTTTTTTTTCTGCGAGGAAAATCAATTTCATCGAGTTTAAAAGCCAGTCCTGCCAACAGTGTGTACCTTGAAGCTGTGGGTTAGAGCCCAGTCGTGGACAGCATCAAGCATCCGGTTGATTTCAGCAAAGCAACCGAGACAACAATTTGTCTCGGATAATGCGAGTTACGTCGTTGAAAAGCATACGTTATGTAGAGTTACGTTGAAAGCATGCACTGACATTAAACATATAATGCTCACATTGGGACGCTTCGCAAATGGCATTTTGGCTAGCAATTTCCCAAAAGCTGCCACTCATGAGAGTAACAATCTTTACAGATAACAGTCTTTGGGTAGGAAATATAATTGCATTTTTAATGTCTAGTTTCGAGTGCTAAGGGGGAAAAGTTATCACCCAACATTATAAAAAAATATCTTGGGTTCAGCAGATATCTGAAAACAGTACCTGACAGTTTGGGCACATTGCAGTCAGCCATCATCTGTGCTTAACCAATGCTAATTGATGTTGATTGCTGGGGAGGGGGGGGTGTGACAATTGACTGATAAGAAAGTTCAGTTTTATTCTTACTGAGGAATTACTGAATTGCAGGTGACAAAACTATCCTAGATAAACCATGCTGTTTCTTATGCAGTTGAGGGATTTAATCTTGCATCATAATCAACATCATCTTGGGGTTCCAGTTGGTGCTGGATTAATCAATTTGTTTTCCTAGCACGCAGAGAGGAGAGAATGTGAACATGGATGGAATGCCAATCAAAAGTCTTCAAGCGACCAAGCACACTGGTATCTACCTGGTACCGTGCACACACAGTCTGCAATTTATCCACACATGAAAACAAAACAACAACAAATCAGCTGGCACAGTACAGATCAGCAGATAGCTATCATCCATGATTTGACAGGTGCGTTTTTGAGCGCAGACCTTCCACTAGAAACAAACAAACAAATAAAAAACCAGATAGTCCCAAATCACATTAATTTCCCCAATAAGCATGAAATCAACGGGCAAACTGCTCTGCGAAAGCCACTTAGGCAGCAGTATGTGCTGTGGCCTGCTGCGTAAACAAAATGTAAATCAACTGGTTAGGTTGGCTGACAACATGGCTGTGGTCACAGACGAGCGAACAGATGGCAGGGACAAGCAATTTCCACGGCGGATAAACTTGTAGGAGTTGTGAACAGTGGCGATTTAAGCAGAAAGATTATAATAAGCCTCACGTTATTTTTGCACTTCAGGCACTGGAACTCTTATTTTACACACACACATAATGAATGCTGACAGTGCAGTACAAAAGACAGCCTTAATTACCAAACTAAACCCATGTCAAATTTACAATTTAATTTTGCGTTTTTCCCCCCAACGGCAAAGTGCTACAACAACTCGCCGACAATGACCAATTCCTGATTCGCTGTTGTAAAGTAATTGTGTTGGCCAGCTCGTTTGCCATTCTCTGAGGTTGGGAGCTGGCTTTTTCCACACATGATTCATCATGTATGGCGAATTACTCGGACAAAAATGAAACTGGAAAACGAAACTAGGCCTGGAGAATTATTCAGACCAGAATTAAAACCGAAATAGAAAGTTTTACTTTTCGGTTTCATTTTCAGTAGCCATGTGTTATTTAAAAAATAAATAAAAAATCACCAGTTGCTAGGCAAAATCTCCACTCGTTGTCCCGTTTATGGGTCACAACCACAGTGCAGTTGGCACAACCAAAGACTTGCATATTTAACGAGACAGAAAAACGTGCCCTCAGCCAACCTAAACTGTGAAGCCCTGGAACTGATACCAGTGGGTCAGCACATCCACAGTGCAGTCAAAACAAATAGCCAATGCATCTATGGTTCTTATAACCACACTGAATGCAGCATTATCTGTGTGGGACATAGCTGTCGATCACCATTAAGCAGTGCTTAATTTGGATGACTGGGGATGTTAAATCTGAGAACTGTTCCAGACGTGTCATCAACAAAGACTCAGCTGACCTCATGACTGAAATGCAGGTAAAAAAAAACTGCTGAGGAAAAACTGGTGACCTGGACAAAATGCTATCATAACGAATGCAATCATTTTCTATCTCTTCTGCAGTATTGACAATTATGTTTACATTATGAGAGTGCAATGACTTATTCTTATGACCAATAATGATAATGGCTGATGGAACATCAAGAACCACGATGGAAATAAGTCCAGGACTTTTTCGTGTTATCCTTGACAATTTCTTCACACGCAAGTCTTTTGATACATGTGTTTTAATTTTGTCAAATAAACTAAACTAAACTAATAATAAACAGGCTAGGCTTTATGGCAAATAGTTCAGCTAACGTACCATGAGAATGTACCAAATACAAGAGCGCAGGGGTTAGTCAGCTACGACACAAACACAAACCCTCTCCCTTCGCGAAGTTTAACATTGTTTTATATAATGTGCGATAGAAAGTGAACAAGATAAAAATATATATTTTATTGTATTGTCATAATACTCTATTCCTATATTTTCTACAATAAAATAAACTTTATGAAGTAAAGTAGGAAGACAATGGTCTCTTTTAGTGCAAAATAAAAATGGTTATTTCTGTTGAGTGATTCATTATCATTTTCTTTATAGATAAACATTCATCACAAAATTTCACAGTAGACACCTGATCATTTTAATTATTACATTCTGAACACCGAGCCCTGATTAA
This sequence comes from Anguilla rostrata, assembly GCF_018555375.3. NCBI lineage: Eukaryota > Metazoa > Chordata > Actinopteri > Anguilliformes > Anguillidae > Anguilla > Anguilla rostrata. Next base: position 27,849,231 of record NC_057946.1, on the reverse strand, counting down.
AAAAATACACTCATGTCCAAACAAACCAAAATCAATTATGATATATTAAATGTGTTTAGATGTGCTTTTGAAGCACTGGAAACTGAGTATGATATATTTCCTAGCCTCACAGATATACTATTTACTTCACAATGTACCACAATCATTAATAGTACTATAAATTAATATAATGTTATCTGCTTAAATAACTTTAATTTGCATAATAAGTTCAAATGGAAAACAAACTTTTAAAACAAACCTTTCCCCTTTGTAATTGTTATTTCTATTTTGGGGTGATGAAATATGTTTCCTGTCTATCAGATAAAGACTGGAAGGGAATGAAAAGTTGAACCTGCAGTTAATCTCATTACACCTGTGCATACAGAGACAGGAATTCTCACAGCTCTAAACTGGGATTGGCTCACACACAGGAAGAGAAATGCTCACAGATCTCTGGGATTGGCTCACACACAGGAAAAGAAATGCTCACAGATCTCTGGGATTGGCTCACACACAGGAAGAGAAATGCTCACAGCTCTGGGCTGGGATTGGATCACACACAGGAAAAAAATGCTCACAGATCTCAGCTGGTATTGACTTGCATACAGAAAGTGGAATACTCGCAGCACTAGGCTGGTATTGACTTTGCATCAAGGAAAAGTCCTTTTCTAACCAGCTCTTCCACAGATTGGTCATGGCACATTTGAGGTGATTGTGGTTCCACTATTCCACTATTGTTTCTTTGTGGTATCTCCTTTAAAGAAATAAATATACACCACACCACACCAGTAATTTAATTTAATTTAATTTAATTTAATTTAATTTAATTTAATTTAATTTAATTTAATTTAATTTAAGGGCAAGCTTCTGTCTGGCTTTAAGGTTTTGAATATTTTTGTTGTGGTTTTCCTAAACAAATGTTTGTAAATACATTATTTGTTAAAGATGAAAAAAAAATTCTTGTTTCAGTTTAACTGAATTTAGCTTTTTATGTACAAATGATCACATGGCACAGTAGTAATTCTCTTTCTGTGATATTGCTCTCTTGAACTCAATTTTCTTCTTCTTCTTCTTCTTCTTCTTCTTCTTCTTAATAATAGGGGGGCAAGAACCAATGCTTTCTTACACTGTTTTTTTTTTCCAGTTCTAGCAAAATTGCCTGATGCTTTTTAGTGATTTTGACCCTGACCACTTAGTGACAAATAATTAAAAATGCAAACTTTGACAGGCCATAACTCCTGTCGCCTTTGACCTAGAATGGAAATTTGTTTTCTCATAGATTCATATCCTCTCATAGAACAAATCCATCCCTTCCGCAAAAAAGGGCATGTGGTAAGATTTTTATGCATTTTAGAATAATAATATAAAATTCTTAGAAATTAATCTCCTAGACATTTTGGCTTATCTGCACAAAACTTGGAATGTTACATGTACTCGTGAATATCTTCAAAGTCATATAGACACAGTTGCTATGCTTAAAAATGTGCCTGTCGTAAGCCAATGAATTTACACGAGGGTGTGGTTTTTGAACAAAAAAATCACAAACAGTTTTACATTAAGTGATGAAACTTTGTACGTTTCTCGATAACTCTATCCCGAGGATTTCCCTAAAGAATTTGCATGATTGAACCACAGGGTGGTGCTATAAAGCTGACAATAAAATAAAAAATGTTTGTTTTAAACATGTATAAGCCAAATTGCTACACAAAAAATTTAATAAAATAAATAAATAAATGTTGCTGCAGTAAACCAATTAACTAGCATGCGGGCACGGTTTTTTTTTTGCATAAAAACTAATTATTCTGTGTGGTTTGACAGAATTTGATGAAACATAGAATGTTTATCCACACATTAATGATGGTGGCATTGTAACTATTAAGAACTGAACAAATCAAAAGACATATTGGTGCTCTACAACTACAAATATGAAACAAAAACGCAATATTAATTTAAACTTTAAATATTTTACAAATATTCCAAGCATGCTGCAGTGACACAAAATGATATGTATTTGTACCTAGTGATTCACTGCAATTTTGATGTGTCCTAAATAACCTACACAAAATAAAGTATTGCTTTGCATTATAAAAATTCCCATTTCTGGTGGTTGCTCAAGATGACATGAAGACAATTAGGTCATTATGAATTTGACATATGAAGGTGTAATGGATGACAATTAATGCTAGAACTGGTATACCTGTTATGACAAATACTTTAAATGAATCGCATCACAAAAGTACAATTCGCCTAAAAAGTAATTTCCCATTCACTGTTGACATGAATTCTTCACATTGAGAATTTAACATATAGTGCTTAAGGTTAAATAAGTATGCAAGAACATATTGTAACCATACTATATAGATGTCACTAAATTTGAGCACAGAAAGTTATAATTAATTACTGAATGGTATTTACAGGTAGTTCATTTTTGGCCTTAGGGTTCTACTTGGTGGCTGCTTGTTATAATTGCACTCTTTATGAAGAACAATTTGGCACTTCATAAACCTTTTCCTATTCATCTTGTCATTTTCTCTGAAAATTACTCCTGTCATTATGCCTGTCTGCAGTTTCAAAGCACTACACGCATTTGTTGTGTTTAATGCTCTAACATAAAAATTTTATGTTGCACTGTTCACTCTTGATAAACTCCCACGCTAATTCAACAAATCATTCAGTGCAACAAGGTTTGCTAAATCCCAGACTAGTTTCAAGATACAATGATATTGCACAACCAAATTTGGACCCTACCAGTTTAACACTGTTCGACCTTTGGTGCAAAAAGGATACAATTCAGAAATCACCACACACATCACAGAGTTCCCTGTAACTAATAGATAAATGTAGAGACAACTAAAGCCTATTTATAATAAAAAAATAATGCTTCCCTTTTCATTTACAGACATACGAGCAATATTTTATAATAATTGCATATTATTAATACACAATGACAGTATCTTGATTTGTACAATTGTTGTTGCAACTGATACCTTCAAAATGAAAAGTATATGATCTTTAATGTTAAATATTAGTTTTTTCTTGACACTGCTGTATCACAATATTATACTATCAGAAATATAAAGAGTTAAAAATCTGAATTGAAATGTGTTAGCTTGTGTCTGAAACTGTTGGGGATTGTTAATCACTGTAAATACCAAACACTGAATATGCACAAGCGCTGATTTCTGGCATAAATATGTATCATAAACAGTGCAGTTACACCAAACGGCCACAAGGTAGGTACACAGTGTAGGTACACAATAAAAAAACATATTTATACATGGCCAGTGTTTGCACGTATGCATAGAAGCGCTATTTATTGATTGTATCCTTCTGTGTTCAGCTTGAAAATGGACAAATCTATATAATATGATTACAACACATACTTATGCACATATGTGGGTTTCATAGCGCAAAGCAATAAATTAAGTGACAGCACTGGCAGTTGGATATTTGTGGCCACTTGGCCCCTTTAATTGCTGCTTGCAGCTATTATTATTATTATTATAGCATAGTGTATCAATGTAAAATGATACATATGATGTATTTTCTCATTTTTGCATTAATTGTTGATTTGGTAGCAGTATCGGTATGCTTTTCCCTCAGTCTGATTTGCATTTTGGATCATTTTGGTAATTGTCATATTGAATCGGATGAGACCGCCACAATGGATGGACGGACAGAGACAGAGAAGAGACGTAGGAAAGACGGACGATAAACGCAGTTTCTTTGCGCCATCTCCCGTTTCTCCCCCCAAACCGCAGTGGTTCCTGATGCCCCTCAGTGTGACATCAGAATGAGCTATACCATCTTCTCAGCAGGGGATCTGTCACGCCAAGGCTACATGCTGCACTCACAGACTGCGCCACTGTTGTACGTAGCGCACTCCTATTTCCGTATGTCTCGGTATCGATCCGTCCAGTCCCCAACTCTTACTGAAGCGTCACTCTAAACGAGCTGATGGCAGAGGTGATGGCTGCGTGATCAGGCTGTGCAGGGATGTTCCAGCGTTCCAGGTGAAGGAGGCTGAGGGAGCGCGGGCTCTGGTTCGGGAGACAGCGGACGGGGGGAGGGGGGGAAGAAGACGTGGTCAGGGATTCACAGAGCTGTCCGTTCGCGAGCGTCCCTTCGGCGACGAAGGGGAAGCTCCTACTTCATGCCCCTGCGCAGCATCTGATTGGCCGCGATGAGCATGACGCTGATGATGAACGCGATGGCGAAGGCACAGATCAGGCTCTTCCTCACACAGGTGTGTTTCACCTGCTGCATCGGGCTCGCTGTGTAGAGGCGGGGAGAAGGAGGGAGAGAAGGGAGAGGGATGGGGAGAAGGACAGAATGGGAGCGAGGGAGGGAGGGAAGGAGGGGTAGGGAAAGATTGAGAGGGAGGGAGAGTTAGAAGCAATATCTGATCCAAATCTCTATAGAAAGGCAGAATGTGTCCACATCGTCAAAGTGGTTTTTGGAAGGGAAAGGCGTGAGCTCCTTACTGTCGATATCCACTTGGCACTCCGAGCTCTCCATGTGGCTCTCCTCAGTCATGATGATGTTCTCGATGTCCTTCATGGTCAGGTGATCGCAGAACGTTTCGTACAGCAGCCGTTTCAGCTCGTCGACCGTCAGCTTCTGCATATCGCACTGGAGCCACAGAACATGCAAAGCACATCAGCCGATGGCAGCACCGTATGGCCTCCTGACAGCACCACTGCAGTCTCTCTGCAGAGTCTCCCAGTGTTTCACAACACAGCCTCCTAGCACCAGCAATGCACTGAAATGTCTCTGAGCGCATTTAAATCGGTCTATATTCTGTATTTCACGTTTAGGAAAATGAATTGTTTGTCAACTTACAGAACTATAATATGCTTAATATGCATGTAATTTGACTATGAGTCTCTCTCTCTCTATCACTCTCTCTTTCTCTCTCTGTCTCTCTCTCCGAGTCTCTCTGAGTAGAAGGATACAGTGCTTTGCTTGTTGAATGCAGGGTGAAGTAGTGGAAGGTCTTGTTTAAAAGTCTTATAAAAGTCTTGAGGGGAAACCCAGGCTGGTTGATTGGACGGGTAATGAGGGTATGTGCCCTCAGGAGCGCAGGGGAGGAGATGCTCATGGGAAGTCATTAATACCTACACGGCAGCAAAGTTTTGAGTGTTTTGGAGACAGACGTTTCCAAGGGCAACACAATTAAGTCAGAAGTGAATTGTGTATGTCGTGTGGGTGTATTAACATTTGTGGCTTTCAGGCCTGCAGAGAACAGTGAGGGTTGAAATATATGCCACTGGGAACTGAAGCAACAGATGTAAAAGTTGTTTTATTGGCTTTTCACTGAAAAACAGTGATATAATGCTTTGCAAAAAAAAAACTGTTCTTGTAGTTTGTTTCATCTCTTCAACTGATTTATGGATGGATGTGATTGTATTCCTGATTTTTTCGATTTGTTTAGAGTTTGTGCTGAAATGTTGTCAAAAAGGATATATTTCTTACTTTCGGTTGTTTGTTATTGTTATTTTAAAACTGATTGATGGACTTGTAGAGGGAGAAAAAGTATGGCTATACGTTATGGATATACATTAACATCCCATGGCATTTATTCATTTGGTTGCTAGGGTGTTGTTTCACAGGGAAGTCTTTAGATATGTTATTTATTGACTCACTAAAGTCTGGCCGAGTCTGAAGCTCACAGTGATAAACCCTGCAGCCAGGGTGACGGCGGCAGGATCTGGAACTCAGTGACTGCTGTCATAATCTACAAACTCAGATTTGAGTGCTACTCCTCCTGCTCTCAGTTTAAGTGGTTTACTGTTTAAATGACTGCATTCTTCCTTCACCAGAAGATTGCTTAAAAAGAACAATGTTTCAGTAATTGAAAAACGCATAGTCTATAAAGCTTGTTATTCAAGGTAAGGATAATAATAATAACAAAAATAATAATAATACACTCAATTTGCCAGTCCATCGCAGGGCACACACAACATACACTCACAAGCTCAGACCAAGGGGCAATTTGGACTGTCTTATTAACCTAACCTGCATGTCATTGGACTGTGGGAGGAAACCTGACTACCCAGAAGAAACCCACATGGACATGGGGAGAACATGCACACTTCATACAGGATTTGAGCCTTCTTGCTGTGAGGCGACAAATATTATTATTATTATTATTATTATTATTATTATTAATAGTAGTAGTAGTAGTATTTAAACTGTTCATACCTGTAATCCATATGTATTTATAAAGGATAATAGTGTGTTCTACTCTGCTGCTCCCAAGTTACATTATTTCAAGACAAAAGCTCATTTGGGTTTGACTAATTGAAAATTTCTATAATAAGAAATGATATCAGAGAAAGAAAATGTGATAAGACCACTGGCACGTCTCTTTCACTTAGTCAATTTTAAATAGATGGGCTGGTATCTTAAGGAAAATGACATCCCATGAATACAGATGTTTTTCGCGCAGAGGGTTCGGACAGGGTTTTAATCTGTTCTGCACAGGAAAGAGGGCGGGGATGAGGGATGAGGCTGACCTTCCAGAACACAGAATCAAAGTCCGTTCCATTGAACTTGTCAGGCATCCCTGCGGCTGACAGTTTGGGGCCCAGCAGGGTGACAAACTCCTCAAAATCAACCTGGCCGTCACCTGTCAATCAACAGGAGCAAACATGACATCTCCTCAGCATAACAGATGGCTAGAAAAAAATATCAGCAATTCTAAATGAGCTAAATAGGCAACAAAGTCCATGGAACAAAGAGTATTTAAGAACAGAAAATTATTCATAATTTGCATTAAACACAAAGATATCAGAAATAATTTGATATGAAGACTGAGATTTGTGGGTTTTTATGCCTCCGCGACGGCACAGCCGTGGCTGGAGGCATTATGTTTTTGGATTGTTCGTCTGTCCGTCCGTCTGTCCGTCCGTCCCATTCTCTCGTGAATGCGATATCTCAGGAACGCCTTGAGGGAATTTCTTCAAATTTGGCACAAACGTCCACTTGGACTCAAATATGAACTGGTTAGATTTTGGTGATCAAAGGTCAAGGTCACTGTGACCTCACAAAACACGTTTTGCCTTGAGGGAATTTCTTCAAATTTGCCACAAACGTCCACTTGGACTCAAGGATGAACTGATTAGATTTTGGTGGTCAAAGGTCAAGGTCACTATGACCTAGAGCACTAGCCTACTGGTTGGTGGAGGCATACAACCGTGAGGCGGTATTTCAAGTTTTTCCCAGCAATCCTCAAAAATTGTGTGTGAGATGGTACATCCCATCCTGCAGCAGTGTGAGATGGTACAATCCCTCATGAGACAGCCCCCTCCTGCAGGTGAACAGGTGTGTGAGATGGTAGAGACCATCCTGTAAGTGTATGAAATGGTAGTGCTCCCCCCTCCCCCCCTTTAAGGTCAGCTGTGTAGAGATATTCGCTTTCATTCACCTAATTCAGTGGTAACCAACCCTGTTCCTGGAGATCTACCATCCTGCAGGTTTTCCCTCCAACACTAAACAAAGCACACCTCATTCAACTGCCAGAGATCTCATTGAGCTGCTAATTAGTAGAATCAGGTGTGCCAAATTAGAGTTGAAGTGAAAACAGATAGGACGCTAGATCTCCAGGCCCAGGGTAGAGAACCATTGACCTAATTGTTGGTTTATTTGGCCAACTTCACGCTCATTGATTATAAATTAGTGCCTTTTGTGCCTTTGCGATATCGCCCTGAAGTGTTCCTGAGACTAATGATGATGTTCTCCACTTCTGCACGCCGCTCTGGATGAGAGCGTCTGCTAAGGGAGCGCAGCGCGGTGCGTCGGTGAGCCCCGGGTACCGTCCATGTCCAGCCGTTTGATGATGACCTCCAGCTCCACCTCGTTCGGCATGTACCCCAGGGAGCGCATGGCGGTGCCCAGCTCCTGCTTGGAGATGAATCCGTTCCCATCGCGGTCGAACACTTTGAACGCCTCGCGAATCTCTGCAGAGGGACAGAGGGAGAGAGAGAGAGAGAGAGAGAGAGAGAGAGAGAGGGGGAGAGAGAGAGAGAGAGAGAGCGCAAGGGAGATAGAGAGAGAGAGAGAGAGAGCGGGGCGCTCAGATGCCAGATGGCGGGAGAACCTCTGCCTCGGAGCCAAGGAAACTTCCAGAAGGCGATGTGCCGCCGCTCCCCTGAAATTGCGCGCTGGCCCCGCACCAGCTGTCCGGCCTCCAAAAAACGCGCCTCTAACTTTAAAGGAATATGCAGATGCCATTCGGTGGGAGTCTGTAAATACTGCAGAATGTGGGAGACTGTGGTGTCCGTGAGACTGCTATTTACAAATAAAATGAAAGACAGTTTAAGCCAAAATATAATACGTGTAATGGAAAATACAACAGCTAAAGTACTGTCACGCTTGTAATATGGAAATAAGATATGATAAAATTACATACTGTAAAATATATGCTATCACACGGAGTAAGATGGTGGTAACGGATTATGGTACATTATATATTTTCTTTCCCTTTCATCGCTCTTTTAACAAATTCAGTTATATCATACTCTTCAGGGTTTCTCTCTTAAAGCATAGCCTATTTTGTGAGTAAAAATGTATCTGAAAAATATCAGAAGTATCCATAAATATTGGCGAAGAGTTGCACAATTTAATAGATGAGCAGAAATGGCTTATAAGCCGCTCAAAAAAGTATCTTATACACAAGGCTTTGCTTTGCTAGGCTAATACCACAATATATATCAATGCCCTTCACTGCAAAGTCAAAAAGGAAAATTGAATCATTCCTCTGCAAGGGGAATGTAATGAAATTCTTTCTCTCTCTCTCTCTCTCTCTCTCTCACATACACACACGCACACACACACACATAAACGCACACACACACACACACGCACGCACGCATGTATCTGAATGCAGACCTGTATGAATCAGAGGTAACCGTGTGAAGTGGCAGCTCACTTGCAGAAGCACACACAGCGGGTTGTTAGCATTGTCATACAGGCCCAGCGGGTGTAATGAACCCGAGTTTGCTCTGGGTGAATTCTTCTGTAATATGAATTCTTTATCTAAACAGTCAGGAGTTCTTTCACCACTGCCCCCAAATCTTCTCCTGGAAAAAAGCTGCCTGAAATTGCCCTCTTCTACCTCCTGCTGTGTCTTAAACTCATATTGTTCCTGTTATTTTAATCATTGGAATTTCAGGTTAAATTTTTTTTTCAAGCCCGGATCTCTGAAAAGCTGCTATGTGAAAAGCACTATATAACTAAATTGAATTGAACTGAATAAAAAAGTGGTTGGTACACTGTCTGTGATGTGCTCTGTACTTGAAATGAAGTGATGAAATTAAGGAGGTGTTTCTTTGACCTCATTCCCTCACCCCTGCTGAAATCCTTGCTCACCTGGTCTCTCACAATTGGTTACCAACATCAACATCCCTTGATTTAGCTGCTGTCTCCTCTCAGTTCAAACTCGCAGCCATTGCCTTGAATATGAATCTTTCTCAACCTACAGTCTGTCTCAGACTTCCCCTTCATCTCTAAAGTCTGAAAATGGTTGTTTCAGCCCAGCTCCAGTCACATCGATTGTCTCAGGAACTCAATGAAAGTTTCCAGCCTGGATTTAGACCGTTTCATAATGCAGAAACCGCGCTAGTTAAAGTCAATAACGACCTGTTTATGGCATCCGACTTTAGGTCTACATTCATCTTACTCCTCCTTGATCTCAGCGCTGCCTTCGACACTGAGGATTGTTACATGTTCTCTAAGGGAATGCATTTCACTATGCGGAACTTCTCTACAATGGTTTACCTCATACATGATGAATAGACATCATCTCCTAGGAGAGGCCCAAATAAGTGATATGAGCTGTCACTTGTGTTGTCCCCCAAGGGTCCGTTCTGGGACCAATTTAATTCCTACTTGATCTGGTCCCCCTTGGACAGATAGGAAGACAATGCAACATTCACTTTCATTGCTATGTGGATGATAAACTGCTCTGCACGATGCACCCCTGGTCTAGGGGTTCCCCGAGACTGTGTTCCGTTGTAGACTACAACTATTGTGTTGATCAAACACAACAACTTATACTGAGATTATACTGCCAATCCCCACAAATGGAACCCATGCTCAAGGACATGTTTTCAAACCCTCCTATCTTTGTATACAGATGAGCTCCAAAATTGCGAGATACTTGGTTTTCATTAATAGCAACTACTGATGTGGCTAATGCAGGCAATGTAATAATAACACCAATTGCAAATTCTTTCCACATCTACTTATTGCTCAAAGATTTTTCCACAAACAATTAATCAGCTGTATTTCTACTAACATTATCTATGTGCTTACCTGCCCTTATGAAGGCCAAACCAAAAAGTTCCAGGCAACACAGAATATTAAATATTACTTTGAGGGGAAATATGGCTCCCAGCTCCTCATTAAACTATGTTGGCCTGGAACAGGTTCTTCCCAAATTACCATCACAGAGAAATGTTCTGGATTTACAAAGTAAATACTATGCGAACACAAGGTGTAAACAATGATTATTTAAGAATTATATATTATATAAGAATATTTGATAAATGTCTTGATATGATTTAGCTGGTATTTTGCAGTCCTTCCTTTTGAGATATGTGACATGCCAGGATGTTTTTTTAATTTTCCAAACATGTTCTGGTTCGTGAGACCTATTCTGAGACTATTCACTTTTGTAAACATTAATATTGTAAGGTTTATTATTAGTAATAATGTGTGTTAGTAATAACACTGTTGTGTCAGATAGGATTAGATATCTTATCTTATCATTTGTGTTTTTCTGCATATATAATTGTGCATGTGACAACCTATCCCACACACATGAGGATTACAAAAAGAAGCTGGTACCATTGCAATTGGTGCTTTTGCCATCACATGTTAGCCTGAATGTAGCCTAAACAAACAAATGGTAAACCCAAGGCAAGTCTTGTTTCATTTTTATTTTTTGAGTGCCCAATTTCCTTCATGGTCTTTTGGATTTAGACCTACTTTCATTGTAGCAGAGCACCCAGCCAAGTGAACTAAGAGAAAGCATACCTGTTATTGACTCCGATGCCCAACACTGCCTCTGCTTTATAAAAGCTGAGCTGCTGCTCAGAGGAGATCAGATAATGGATGAGGGAACAGCTTCCACAGCCTAACCGCTGTAACTCTGAAGCCATACTGATTAGAAAACCCTGGCAACATCAGCCCTATCATAAGTGGTCAGAACCTCCCCCCTCTCCCCTGTAGTAACAAACTTCAGAGTGAAATTTGACACTAGCCATATCAAACAAATCTTAAAAACTTTTCCACTTGAGAAATCATTTCTAGACTCGGGCCCTTACTCAACACAGCAGACGCAGAGGAACTCACGCGTGCCTGCAGCCCTGCCCGGCTTGATCACACCGATGCTCTCCAGGGTGGTTTACAGTAGCTACTGTATCTCATTCAGTGAGTCGCTGCCAAGGTCCTGACTGAAACCCTCAAAGCAGTGCACGTCGCCCCCGTCCGGGCCAAGTTTACACTGGCTAGCAGTTCATTTCAGAATTGATTTGAAGATTTGTCTGTAAGACTTTAAATGGTAGCCAACTTATCTGCATGACTTAAACAAGTAGAAAGTATGCCTATATTCCGGGCAAACCACATACTTAAAAAAAATGTTTTACAAGCATACTAACAAAGAAAGTATGGTGAGAAATATACTGACATGTAGACAGTATCACACTGAAAAATTGAAAAAACAAGCACTGAACAATACCACATACTTGACATCCATACTAAACAATATGTGCTAAAGCAGTACGCAGTCCATATTTTAAGTACCTAGTATGTAGACCCACCTCTTCAGGCTGCACCTCTCCCCATCCCTCCCTTCCCCCCCTGTAAATGACTAAACTTAGGGGTGTAACTAGGCAGCTGTTTAATAGGTGACTTAGTTGATGCGCCAGTCTTAACGACTACTTGTATTTTTATTTATTTTTATTTTTCCATAGATTGCGTTGTTGCCGTTCTCGTTGTTAGTGTTAATCAGTTTAACCACCAGGGTCCACGTTGAACTATGCGGTTGTTCCCTGTACTTGGACCGGTACTTCTCTCTAGGGGTTTCGTCATACTTGTTCCTGGTTATGGTTATACACTTTGTTGTACGTCGCTCTGGATAAGAGCGTCTGCCAAATGCCTGTAATGTAATGTAATGTAATGTAATGTAATGTAGTACATGGTTTTGGCCCTGGAGTTTATATGATCCACAGAGACATTGGTACATCATATAAAATAAATTAATGGCCCTGACCTTTGTGGTTTTATTGCATAAATGCTTTGACATGAGCATTTTTAATACCCTTCAGCCATCTGAAATGTTATGTGGTTTGAAGAAAACCAATTTTCAAAGCCTTTGTGTGATCTATCAAAATAAGGGGAAATCCTTTAAAGTCATGGAAATTGAGGAAATACACAACGTTCTCCTCATGATGGTGACTGGCATCGATATAACTGCCCTGTTTTCCCATTTCCAAGAATGTGTAAGCAAACACCTAATGTAAAATGGCATTAAAATATTGCTTTTTTGTTGTTGATCCTACTAATTAATTCGGAGAAAGTTACTGAATAACTCAGGAGTAGATGTCATCCTGGAAGTAGATGGGAGTAGATATAGGAGTAGATTGGGAATAGAGTGGACCAGACTGGGAGTAGACTGGGAGCAGATGGGTGTAGACTGGGAGTATATAGGAGCAGACTGGGAGTAGATGGGAGTAGATAGGAGCAGACTGGGAGTAGACTGGGAGCAGATGGGAGTAGACTGGGAGTATATAGGAGCAGACTGGGAGTAGATGGGAGTAGACTGGGAGTATATAGGAGCAGTCTGGGAGTAGATGGGAGTAGATGGGATTAGATGGGAGTAGACTGGGAGTAGATGGGAACAGACTGGGAGTAGACTGGAAGTAGATGGGAGCAGACTGGGAGTATATAGGAGCAGACTGGGAGTAGATGGGAGTAGATGGGAGTAAACTGGGAGTAGATGGGAGTAGATGGGAGTAGACTGGGAGTAGATGGGAGCAGACTGGGAGTAGACTGGGAGTATATAGGAGCAGACTGGGAGTAGATGGGAGTACACTGGGAGTATATAGGAGCAGACTGGGAGTAGATGGGTGTAGACTGGGAGTATATAGGAGCAGACTGGGAGTAGACGGGTGTAGACTGGGAGTAGATGGGAGTAGATAGGAGCAGACTGGGAGTAGATGAGGTGTTGGCTTCTCCCAGTAGTGCTGTGGTATGTCATGTCATGTTGTTTTCACTGCCACTGATGTATGATGCTATTACCCTGACAAGCATTCCCTCTGCATCTTCCCGCTCTTGCCAAAGCCTGTCATTCCATGTCGCACTTAATCACTTTTTGTCATGCGCTGCTCCAACTCTCTCCTATTAGCGTCATGTCTCTGTTCCTCTTTATTTGCTTTTAAAACTACAGGCTCTAGTAACAAGCCCTTTCAGAAGGCATGCTCCATCTGTACACACACACACACACACACACACACACTCTTTAATGTTGTGATCAGCAAAGAAAAGCATTCTGTTCTTTGCCCACCAACCATGCTACAATTTAAAGGTATCAATTGGTTGTAGGGAATGAACAAAAACAGAGCTGCAAATGTCCAGAGTTCAGGCTAATGGGCATAAGGACACAAATGGAGTTTGGCCCAACAAGTGCAACCATGTAGGTTTAGCATGCAGTGCATGGCACTATTGATGAACCTGCGGTGCACAACACTGTGAGCTTAGCCTAACAGGTGTTAACTGACTTTAGCATAACAGGCACAACACTGTGCATTACCGAAGAATTAGGAAAAAAAAGTGCTCCTTATTGGGAGGCTAAATAGTTATCTAATTTTCTGTGTCAACAGGGTGTGCTTTGTGTGCAGTGGAAGCCTGAACACAGTACAGATGTGTGCTGTGAGGTCTGTTTTACTGCAGAGCAATTGCACATTGACAGGCCTGTGATTGAAGACTCCTGGATGCTGTCGGCCTCAATGCACACTAAAGAGGTGTGATTTATACACCATTCTTCATGAGCAGGCCCGAGATCCCACAGCTGTATTCATAGCACACTCCACAGTTCAATTACAGTCCTCTACCCTCGTTCTACTGCACAGGACACCTTGCATTCCAAATATGCACACACTCCCATCCCACTGATCCAGCAGACACACCCCCTCCGCCCCCATTGACACAGTGCAGACACACCCCCACTTATCCAGTGCATACACACCCACCCATTGGCACAGTGCAGTCACACCCCCCAAATGATCCAATTCAGATACACTCCAGTAATCCAGTACAGACACACCACTTATTCAGTACAGACACTCCCTACTGACACAGTACATACACACACCCCATTATCCAGCACAGACACACCTCCCACTAATCCAGTACAAATATACCCCCTACTGATCCAGTACAGATACACCCCCACGTACTCAGTACAGACATACCCCCACTGACACAGTACTATGTCGCTATATACTATGCACTCTGTTTTGAATTGGGGACTGTAGAGTAAGTTCAGACAATGGCTTTTCTTTGTCACAGTTATTAATTATCATATTAGAAATGCAGTATAAGGATATCTAGAAATGTCAAAAAATAAGTGATGATAATGATGTAGATTATAATGGTTCATGATGTCTGATGGCAGTAGTGTAATGTGCATTGTGCAAGTGTGCTCATAAAAGCTGGTTTTTATCTTAGGGGATATTGCGACTGTATTCTACCTCATTAGTGCTGTCCTGATCGAAAGCAGCCTTCAGTGTGCTGTGCCGAAAATTTCACCATTCTTCACGGAATATCGCCCGCAGATTTAACTCTTTCAGAGGGAGAGAAGTTTTAAATCAAAATATGTGTAGTATGGATTCCTGGAGCATGCTTGTGGTTGTATATCAGCACATATGGGGAAAAAAGCTTTGTATGCGTTGGACAGATGTGTGCTGAGAGCTACTGTGTATTCTGTCTCGTTTCGGTTGACGGCTTAATTCTGAACAAAAATGCATAATTATTAATCAGGCGTAACAAATCTTTTAGCATCGCGTAACATTGTGTAACATATAGCTCTGCTAATCAGGGACCTTTTCAAGGGAAACAAGGTCCTCTCTCTCTCTCTCTCTCTCTCTCTCTCTCTCTCTCTCTCTCTCTCTCTCTGTCTCTCTATCTCTCTCTCTCTCTGTCTCTATCTCTCTCTCACTCCCCCTCTCCTTCTTGCACTGTGCGCATCCACAAAAGAAAACGGCCTTCAGACGAAGCGCCGGAATTATCCTGGTCTGATTCAGTGCAGCATGGTGTGCGGAATCTAAATGAAGTTCACAGACACTGCATGGAGCTCGCTGAGACACAGCCCAGGAGATGCTTCATCCTCCGATCGAACATGCGGCTGGCACAGTCACAACTGTGGAGTGGTCAGCACACCTTGGTCACATACATAATTTGAAGCATTCAATTATGAATATTTCATAACTACCAAATACATCTGATATTTATTTACAAATACGTCAAATACGGTATTCCCATTATACTTCCGAAATGCTATATTTAGGTTTTTTTGGCGTTTGAATTTCTTCTGTGATTACTGTGAGCTATGCCCCCTACACCCTTGAACACAACAACTCCCAGAACTGTGGCAGCACTGCAGCACTTTGGTGAGATCTCCCTGTCTGACACCCCGGGTTCAGGCACACAGCACACAGCACGCCGGTACTGCAGCTTGCCTGTGCGCCCGCCATCTGAAGCTCAACCTGGAGACGACAGAACTCCCCTTCCTCCCGGCAAATGGTTTCCCGCAGATTGATGGTTCAATCGCTGTTGATGGCTCCGGAGTCTTAATCCTGCTCAGTTTTATCATCTTGGCGTGGCTGCAGAACACCTGCTGAGCTTCCCTAAACACACTGTGGCAACCGCCCAGACCTGCACATTATCCCTTCACAAAATCAGGGGAATCGACCCCTTTGCTCAGCCAAGAGGCTACGCTCTCAGAAATACAGGAACATTGGGGGTACATTCTTGTTCTTCAAGGAACAAATTTCCCAAATGTACCAAAGGTATAATTAAGCAGGTATAAAAATGTATAGTTATTTGAGTGCTAATAAGACCAAAGATATGAATTATTAAAACTATGGCTAGGGTTACAGATTCACATACCCTTAGGGTACCAGCTTAGTGGCAAGCATTGACCCATCTTAGGCACATTCTTTTGTATCTTGGCTGAAACATTATGGAACTCACTGTCCATTATTGTATCTGTGCCTATGTGTATCTATGTTTAGCTCTGACGGTGTTTGCTTACCATACAATATTTGCTTTGACTAGACACTTGTGAAATGACTAAACAGTAAATTGTGATTGGTCCACAGATCTGGGACACCTATTCAGGTACTGGGATCCGTACAAGTGATCAGAACACCAACTGCCCAATCTAGCACTGCTCAGGTGGGAGCTCTATTGTTAGGTCTTAACCCGGCTCTGTTATTGCATTCCTTAGAAACACTGTTCAGCACAACTGTCCACCTGGACAACATTTAAAAATCATTTTATGAACTCCTGCAAGCTGAGCTCTATGGATATTGCTTGGCCAAATGCCACTAGCCAGAGCCGAGATACGGACACGCAGGTTAAACGGAGTGCATTTGGCATCGAGCCGCAGAGGGTGTCTTAATACGCTTTCATCAAGTAACATGCATTATTCAAGATGAATAAAGTCACACTGTTGAAATGCTTCATCGTTTCTTGATGCCCTCTGCAACTGAACGGCGATTACAGCAGCAAGGTACACCATGTCAGCAAAGACTGCTTTCAAATTGCATGTCATTTATTTTTTGGTCAGATAGAGGTAGATACAGGTGCACTTGGTCGCTCAAAGACTTTTTCTGGTTGACATTTGTTGTTTTTCCATGTTTACTTCCCTTCTCCGTGTGTCAGAAATACAAATTGGTTTTAGGAGGGTCACGCTTACTAGTGATCTGAGTCTATTAGGAATCTATGGCGTTAAGTGATAACGTGTAGCATTCACAAAAGGCCATCTAGATGGTCCTTAAGATTCCCTGGTTATAGATAGTGTCAGAAGCATGGTCGAATGGCCAAAACCTGTAAGGCAAGGCTGATTTGAAACCAGGGATATGGAAACCAAAAAGTAATCTATTCTTTATATTTTTGATGCATACCTGAATAGCAAGAATATTCTTTCTTATTGTGATAATTTTTTCTCCATGCACGACACAGATTGACGTTTAACATGTTTTGTGTGACAGTTGTTCTTATTCAGGAATACGTGTTGTCACGCCCCGAAAGGGGATCGAGCAGGGGATCCAAAGTGCACTTTAAATCACCTCCCGTCATAATGCGGTCGTTAGGTCGTTGACAGCATGGCTCACCTTTGTTCGGTCCATTAACGTTTAACAGTTTATTACATTCATCCATAAAAATGCCTCGAATGATCAGATATCTGCCCCCGGGCAGGGCAAATGAGTGAATGAGCATAGCAACTCCCATTGGATGGGAAGAGTAAGGGCAAGAAACACTCCACCAGGACACCTTCAATTTCACTGCTTCATTGGACAATAAATGTTGCTGCGGTTTCAGACAGCAGCTAAGCCATAAATGCTATTTTTGGAGTTAAAGTATAAGTGTATGCCAGATTTAAATTATGGGTGAAACATACTTACGTGTGATCCCAGTCCTGCCTCTCTCGCTGCTGCATCCATGCTGCACACGTTGGGCCTCTTTTACAAAACTACAAAAAACCAACGTGGTATTCATGAAACGTGCACAGACCTTCCATTTTGTGTGCATCCCACTTGTAACACTGGTTGAATGCCAATTTTTCATTAATTAACTTAATGCACGTGCCTGTTCATGTTGATTTGCATAAGGAAACACCCTAGCAATCCCATAAAAGGCATGCCGCCTGCATGGTTGTGTGCACGCATCAACCATTAATTTCTCTCTGCAGACATATCTGCAAACATAACAAACGTACACCTTTATGCGTGTTTCCAAACACACGTAGATTTTGAACTTACAAAAGAACAAATTCAGATAAGCAAAAAATTATGAATGCCAAAATGTTTGTGGAAACATTCGTAAGCACAGTTAAATTAAATTTGATCGTACTCATGTTTTGTGAATGAAGCCCATTGTCAGTTACAGCAGTGATGTCATGGTGCATTCTTTCCAGTTCCCATTCCATAACAGCCGATTTCAAAATGGTTGATTCCAGTGTGTAATTCAAAAAGAGGGCGTGTCTGCAGTACCCACTCACTGGTGTTTATGTGAGCTTTGACATTAATATAGCTTTGTGTTGCTCCGGAAGGCCTACCATCGGCATTTATAGTGAGGATTTCCACCTCTTTGAGAGCTTGAACCGTGTTGCCCTCGTAGTAAAGTGCTGGAACTACGGAGTGTGTGAAATGTGCGCATGATGGGATGTTATACTCGAGCTTGAGTGTAAGTCCCCGAAATCCCTCATTTTCAATGACAGAAAATGACCTCACGTCCATAGTAATAAAAGCATCAATGCGCTTTTATTATGTCTTTGGCTCCCCCGCTGGAGGAAGTGCGAAGGAATTTGTCCGAGTCTTTTGGCCTTTTAGTACCGTCTCCTTCATTGGCTTGCACAGTGCTTGCAGATTGTCGGGGGCTCGTCAGTCAACCTTTTGCCATTTTGTGTTCCGATGGGAAATCCAAAACGCTGCCGTGTAACAGATTTAAAAGATGGTGCAGCGCTGGTGTCAATCTCAATTTCACCTGATTCCCCTGGTGCCTGACACTGAATGAGCTTGCTTGAGCCGAGCTTATAGCACCATCTTCGCTCAAACAATTCAAGGGAAGAGACCAGAGGCTTCAGTACAGTTTTGCTGGTAAGATCAGAGATATAATTAAGAAGTAACAAATGAGCTGATACGGTGAAGTATATTTTAGTAATGAAGATGCATATCGTCACATTTTTATATGATAATATTTCACGGCAAGATACGTACATCGTCACGTCATTGAGTATCACTAAAATCAGTTTAAACCTTTCCAATCAGTTTAAATTGCAATCTCTTTCAATATTGTCAGAGAGTAAAAGTGTACCTTCTCTACTGGGGTGTAGATCATCACAGGAGAAGAAGCCTCGGCCAAAAGCTGTCTAAATTGTCAATGAACGCGAGGCTTTGTTCTTTGCACCATTTTGACTAAATGCCTCACAGCCCCTCCTGTGAGCTGGGAGAGGGCCTGAGATCATCATTCCTTAACCAAGTCCTCGCAATATGTCAGGCAAAGAGGTAAAATGCCTTTTAAGTGTTTCCGATTCCTCTAACCAAGCGTTGTTAGTACCTGCAAGAACACTGAGAGGACACATTCTTGCCAATGCACAATCCAGTTGTAATGTCAAGCCATTAACTCTAGCAGCAATACACTTCAATACAGGACCTGTTTCGAATTCTCACTTTTACATGACAAATTACTCCAATTATGAAAGTCTCTTCAGGATTCAAGATTTCCAGAAAACTTAGAGAAGAGCATCTGCTGTAGTTAGCAAGCGTGGGAGGTAAGGCTGAGCGATGACATACCCTATCGCCCCCCCCGCTGGATTACTGGGGGAGATGAGTGGCCATTCAGAAGTGGTTTGTTCTGGACATGCTGAACATCGTTAAAACTCATGTCCATGGCCTGTTCACACTCGGTGATCTTGGTGTTAAAATCCGCAATAAAATAATTTTGTGGTTAAGATCCAGATCCAGAATTAATCACACTCAAATATTTCAGTAAAACAACAGACATTTCACATGAACCACAACGCTTTGCCTGCCCGCCATCAGCTGCCTCCACGGGACAATTACGGCCAGCTGCTCAGGCAGCCCAAAACACTCAACCTGTTCCCAGAAACTGGAGAACGGGTGAGTTTTCTTTTTGTTTTTGCTGACATTAGCAAATATCAGCTGGTGGCTAGCTAGGTAGCTACTATGCTAACCACCGGTACAATACCAATCTTTTGATGAAGTGCTACCCACTCAACAAAAAAAAACAAAAAAAAACAAAAAACAGATTGAAGTGTTTCTCAGTGAAAGTGAAATGCCAAAGGCTGTAAGGCACCTTCTCATAAACCGAGATCTGTGAAACTCTGCTTTGACTTCTGGCTATCAAAAACATCAATCAAGCTCCTGAGGGAGAGCGACAGCAGGCCCAGACCAAGTGACCCCCCCGCCCCCCAGCTTTACTTCATCACTGTTCACACCAGCTGATCCCAGTATCTGACATTTCTAACATCTTATTCTGTCAGAAAAAGGTCCCTAGCTTGTTTTAAGAAGTCTTTTTAACGGAATCCCCAAGTCACCAAAAGTTTCTGACTACAGGCCTGTGGCCTTGACATCAGTTGCCATTTGAAAGGCAAGCATTTGAACAGCAAGTCCTGGTTTACATCAGGAAAGTCACATTACTTTAGTATTATTATTTATTTTTTTAGTTCAGAAAACATTTAGCTTTCCTATAACTCATGAAAGATTAAACATTATTAGAACTCTTCGTAAACCCATTCATCACAGGGGCCCTATCACAAAAATCTATGCCACTGACGATGTGGGAAAACGGCTGGATTAGGCTATGGTGAAGAGCCAGTCACCCTCAGCACCCGAGCATAATTCTTGCATAATTGCACAGCAAGTTATGTGAACTGAGAGCATGGATCCCTGTCCAACAAGAGACAAAGGACTGGAATGTAATCTGCTTTACAGAAACTTGGATGTTGTAAGAGGCGCAGGATCAAGCCATTGAGCCTATGGGGTTCTCTGTACACCGTGCTGATAGGACAAAAAAAAAAACTCTGGAAAAGCAAGAGAAATGGAGTATATTTTATGACTCCATCCTGGAGTACCTTATGTAACAGCCTTTATGGCTGCCATGGGAGTTTACAGTTTACAGCTGTTATCATCTCAGCTGT
Source organism: Anguilla rostrata (assembly GCF_018555375.3). Taxonomy (NCBI): domain Eukaryota; kingdom Metazoa; phylum Chordata; class Actinopteri; order Anguilliformes; family Anguillidae; genus Anguilla; species Anguilla rostrata. The sequence continues at coordinate 27,828,302 of NC_057946.1, read as the reverse complement.
TTACATTCCCCCACAAGCCAGCACTGCCCTGGCACTCAAAGAACTCTACCCTGCACCCTGAGGCCACTTTCATCGTGGATGGGGACTTCAACAACTCCTCGCATTTGAAGAAAGTTATCCCAGAATACTTCCAGCACATAGCCTCTAACACACGGGGGGGATTAAACCCTAGAACACTGTCATTCTCCCTTCCGGGATGTATACAAGACCCTCCTTGGCCCAAACCCTCCCTCCATTCAGAAAATGAGATAAGTCCTCCATCCTCCCCCCCTTCTTTGCCAGAGCAGTTGTGGAGACAGTCTGCAGCAGCAGATCCTCAGGAAGTTCGACCACTACACTATCAAAAACATCCTGACAAGCTGCATCACCACCTGGGTCCTGTTTCACGTACATGGCTGAGTTAACCTGATTAATTCTGGGGGTAAACCCTAGGATTTTCGGTTTCACAAAGCGAGTTCAGTTTAGCCAGACTTTAGCCACCAGTTTAGTTTAGTCAACAGTGACTGAAGCCCAAACCTGCATAACCTCAGGTTTAAGTTTGCGTTAACTGGATAACATGACCATGCCTATATAAGCCACAAGGTGAAATCACACAACAGCAGCAGGAATTAATGCACTGTTTGTAAGAGGTGCTTGTCAATGAACAAGCCATCATTGCAAGAAGAGTATTTAGAAGGGAACATGTTTTTAGAGACCGACAAGATCATTAAGGGACTTGGATGATTATCTTTATGAGCACCATTGATTTAGTCATGAAGGAATTATTTATCCCCTGCAATTAATGGGAAGACATATTACAAACTCAAAGTGAAGCAGAGTCCTAACAATGATACAAACACATCAGTATAACACCTTTCATTCATACATAAAATGCAATGCAAAGTGCTTCACATTTGAGATGAATAAAAAAACAAGATAAAAGAAAAAGAAACAGGATACAAGATTGCACAATAAATACAGTAGTAAAACTGAGGAAATTAAAACATGGCAGAGACAAGGAAGTATTGAGAATAAATAAAATGAGAAACATCATTAAAGCCACTGTATGCTGAGCTATCGGGAAAGTGTAGCCTACTTTAAATTCAAAAGGCATATCAGTGTGCTCAGATTTCCTGCCGATGCAAGGGAGAACACTATTAAGGAAGGCTTCACTGCAGTCAGGGGTAAATTTGATATCATTAGCAAGAGGGTTTCACAATGGTAATATTTACATAATCAATAATAATTGATCTACAGCCCCAAAACAACATTGATTACATTCCGAGAGTTCAAAAAATATTGCTTTTGTCTATTTCAATATTAAATTATCCTGCAAAGGGCAGCTTCACCTCGATTTGTGTCTATATATAAGAGTGTGATCCTGTTTTTGGTACGCGATTCATCTCCCCTTCATAGCAGAGCGAATGCGTGTAGTTATTCGAGCTCATTCAATGGCCGATTAACTAATCGATTCACGTTCGTGAAATGTAACAAGTCTGAATTTAATTATCGAGATAATTTGAAACGATACGCAATAATTTACCCTGGAATGTTCAAGTGACGTGTGTGAAACTGGGCCCAGGTATAGTAACTGCACCGCTCTCAAGCGCAAAGCATTTCAGAGGGCAGTGCAGACAGCTCGAGGTGCCATTGGAGGTCATTTCCTCTAAGACATCCACACCAGGCAGTGTCTGAGGAAGACCCGCTAAAACCATTAAAGACTCCAGCCGCCCAAGCCACAGACTGCTCAGGCTACTGCCATCAGGCAGATGGTCCCTCAGCATCAGGTCCCAGACAGATAGACTTAAAGGCAGGCTCTATCACCAGGCCATCAGGCTGTTAAATAGTTGACCACCGCTGTCAATCAATGCTGAAATCCCGGCAGTTTTTACGCACTCCACTGCACACAGACCACTTAAACTGCCACAGGTGCATAAATACTAAAATTTCCATCGCCATTCATCTCTATGCCCTCATAGGATTAGTGTAGCCCTAGACTGAACTCAACCATCTTGTTATTAGGAAATACTTGACGATACATCATTCTGGCCTGTGCAATTAACGTAAGGTAATGCCAAATATTTGCATTTCTCACCAGCAGGACACAGTTTTGGTTTACACCTTTTATTTTACACCACATACAGTAACCCAATTGATTAGGTCTACAAGTGACTATAAATTAACACATACATAATCGTAAGTAACACTATATGTTAACAGGGAATCAAGAACAATGTTACAACAAACATTTAAAGATTATTCATGTGTCACTCGCTTGGTTGCTCAGGTAGATAATTTATTAGTTCTTGATGTGATAAGCATTATTTTATCCCTTCATTCATCATAATTTATGCATTCCAGTATTAGTAAATGCTTCCTTGTGTACCAGTATTATAATGTGTTATAACTGCATCGTGTTCACGTATTAAAATTAATTTCATTGTTTTAGATATTTATTCTAGTTCAGTTCATTGTGCTGCTATTGTATTGTTGGAGTTCCACGCTTAAGAATTTCACTCACCTTTATACTTGTGTAAATCATGAATGCGACAACAAAAAACTTGAAACTTCAAACGAAATGCGAGCAAAACTCAAGAAATGATCATTGACCACAGACAGAAAACAACCATTCAAGCCACTCATCCTCACTGACAGCAAACCAATCACCATAACAACTCAACTTCAAATTTCTCGGCACTTGTATAAGCAATAACCTGAAATGGGACATCAATTCCAATCACATTCTCGCGAAAGCTCTAAAGAGACACATTTTTCCCAGACAACTTATGAAATACGGAGTCGAACAGTGTTTACTGATTCAATTCTACGCAGTCATCATCTAAATCTCCTTAACACTGTCAATCACTGTCTGGTATGAAAGCACATACAAACACACACCGCACAAAGCGATTTAAAAATCACGGGCTGTAACCGCCCCTCATCGGACTCCGTTTGCGCTCTGGGTACCCTCAAGCGCGCAGCCAAGATTATCGAGTACCCCTCCACCATCTTTGCCCATTTCTGCCTCCTGGCAAGCAGCACAGGTCACTCAGGTGGAAGAGTGAAACACCTCAATTTTCAAGCAATAAAAATAGGGAACTCAACCTCCTCAATCCCCCAGACTTGCCACCAGTCATTTGACTCAAACTGTACCGATGTGGAAGGGTTCTTGCATTGCTATGTCTTGTCTGGTTTCGTTCTCGATTTCCAGTGCAGTTGTTTGCTTGTAGTGAAATGCACTGAGCCCTTTAACAACTGCACCAGCCATAAGAGAAACTTGACCCGCAAAATTTAATTACATCATGAAAAGCATTCCCTAATAGTTTTAATTGAAATTATTTAAGAAATATTATAATTATAATACACACTGATTATTTCAAATTGGCTGTAATTTTTATATATCCTGCATCAGTGATGATGGCAGCCATGGTTTGTGTCTCCTACCTGTTTGTTTTTGTTTGTAAGAGCTGTCTCCAGTGGTCAGAACAGGATAAAGGAGAGAAAGAGAAAGAAAGCTAGACCACTGTTACTCAATAATCATAAATGCGTATCATAACATTCCAGTCGTGTCATTGTGAAATTCTGACCACAATTTAGCCCATAATTCAATAAAATGCTCTTAGCCAGTTTAAGGACTTATGCAATTCAATCAAACCAGACATTGGCTTTTTTATATTCAAATAACTCATAATGCTCATAAGAATTTGCCTTATTCTTATAAGGACTACTGAAAAACCAGCAAACAGCAATAGGTATGGCCTGAATGGAGGGACATGCACATGCCCCTGCACATATAATCAGTTCCAAAATCATGCCGTCATAACAAGTGAGACAAACGTCCTAGAACTTACGAAATATTCTCAATGATCCGAATATGAAAATATGTTTAGCTGAACAAAGACTTTTACCCGGTGCCTAAATTAAATCATTGGCTGCATTGCTTCAACAATCAAAAACATGTTCCCGCCCTCAACGTGTGCATTACTGCAGATGCAAATCTAACAGTAACTAACGTTACAGCGCATTTCCCTGGTTCCTGTCATGACTCCTCCATTTTGCGGCAGAGTGAGCTTTTTGTGAAAAGCTCACGTGGACACCTTGGCACAGGGCACCTCCTGGCATGAAACATTAGTGCATTTCTCAGTCTAATCTGATAAGTAAGTCATATTTTCAGCAGGTCGTTAAACCTGACTCTCGGTGGCCGCAGTATCCAACTGCTTCCTGTTTCCTGTGCCATGGCCCATTATTCACCATGGCTTTCTTAGAGGTCTGAGAGGAAACAGCTGCGCTATTTCCAAGCCAGAAGAACCTGGAGGTGGAAATCCATTACTAATGCCTTATGGTTCTCATGGCATTAGGGCTCTGAGATTTCAGACTTCATGTCCATCTCCAATTATTTACTTCCCAGGAAACAACCTTCCTGTAAGACCTGCATTGAATTGCGAATGGCTGTGGGTTTTCACTCCATGTCTGATTGTTTTATAAATAAAAAAATAAATAAATAAATCAGTTTCCTGCCTGACAGCCTGTCTGTTCTGTGATTCGGTAGGTGCTGTGGCCTGGCATTCTGGCACACGGAATGCTGGGAATTTGTCACTGACGGCATTTTCCACAACAGCCATTTAGCTAAAGTCAAAGCAGTAAATTTAACACTGTCTATCCTAAACTATGAATTTAACTGGAATTTATATTGTACACATAATTTGAAAACCGGACATATATAGATGCTTTGGAACAGTTATTTTTGTGTTCTGTAGACTCTTTGGAACAGTCAGGTTTCTGTTCTATAGATGCTTTGGAACAGTCGAGGGTGTGGACTGCCAAATGTGGGCTCAGACTCAGACTAACATTTTCCACACCGCGCACATAAAATTCACACACCATTCCTGGGAGTAAATAACTTGAATCCCATAATCTGTCAGCCTGCTACTGCTCCCTTTATGTCTCTTGACATTAATAGCGGACTACAAACTATCAGGTCTTTGAACAACAAATCATTAATCTGTAATGATTTTTTTCAAACCATTGACATTCAATTTCCATAATCTCCATAACCTGATATCATTTGGCCAGGGCATGGGTAGCAGCCATTATACGTAAGGACAGGTTTGTGTGCAGCCTAGAACCTCTCCTTCCGCCTCAGCAAACAATATGCTATATGGGCTGTATTAGTCTACTGCCCTCCCAGGCCAAACAGTAAATTTTCTGAATTGCTCGCTGTGATAATGCCAAATTATGATAGTGCCCTCACCCTAGGAGACCTGAATACTTGCTGCCCAGAGAAAGCACTTGCCTTAGAGTTTATGAATCTATTGGGCCCATTTAATTTAACATAATCATATGTAGGTCACTGGACCGACACATAATCACGGTCATACTCTTGACATTGTTATGACTTATGGCCTGAATCTGAGTAACATCAAAATTGTGGAAAAAATCTCTTATAATTTTTTGTTACTTTTCAATTGAGATGCAAAGATGATATTTGTACCTATATGCACTCATTTCATTCATTCTCTGACAGATAAATATTTTTCCAATGTCTACTTATCACTTGGGATTCCAGCCTTTTTCTTTTACATTTATTTGGCAGACAATTTTATCCAAAGCGACATACAATAAGTGTGTACCAAAGGTCACTGGAACAATTACAAAACACAGGTCCGATAAGGTACAATTCTCATTATATAGCAGTTATTCATAGCCATGAACGCAGTTAGTCCAGTTCACACAGTAAGCATAGGCTACGTCGGAATATAAGGTTAAGTCAAACCAGGAGGCGTGACAAACACGACATCCAATAGTGAAAAAAGGAATACAGGAAGGCCGATAGAAAAGAGAAGGCTTGTAGGGATTTCCATACTGGGTGTACATACCGTTGGACTTAATGTCATCTTATTATTTACAAATATCACTTTTATTGTCGAGAGCAGGAATAAATTTCCCATTTTTCTTGGAAGTATTCAAAAACTAATCTAACTAATTCATTCTCTGGCATCCACAACAAGCATCCAAAACAACGAATTTGATATACGAATATGGTTTGTAGCTCTGCGTTCATCAGTTGAGAACAACTTATACTAAAAATAATTTTGTCAGTCCTTGACATAAATGACTCTGACCCGTTCTTCAGCACTTCAACTAAGCATGAGCCAATCAGGGTGAGCATCTTCGGTCCCTGCTGGGTATTAATGGCTTCCGAGGGGAATGCTTTTTTAGACTTTTAACTGTGAGTTGCATTTTGCAACAAAGAAAGAATACTTTTTTTGGTTTTGTGGGTATATCATAGTTTTGTTATTCTTCGATTATTTCTGTCTATCTCTTATGCCTTTTTGTGTTTTTGCACTGAAGTTGGAAGGGTAACAAGGTCGGGCTACCTGGTTTCTCTCTCTCTCTCTCTCTCTCTCTCTCTCACAATTTCACAATTCAATTTGCTTTATTGGCATGAAATACATACAGTAAATATTGCCAAAGCATTACATTACCTGTGCATGACCATCATTGTTGTAATATGTTGTAATATGAGGTGGCAGTGTAGTAAAGCTCTCAAGCAACTGGCCTTGTAACCTAAAGGAAGCTGCAGGTTTGACTCCCCCGGTAAGACCCATTTGTACCTGTGAGCAAGGTATTTAACCTGCATTGATTAAGTGTATACAATGTACTATGCCTATATATTGAAATCAACCCAGACCATTTATATGACAGACAATGATGGGTTAATGATTTAGCACCTGAGATGAAATGCAAAGCACTATGGTAGACTGTGTCCAAGGCATGTAAACTAGAGGAGCATGCATATAAAGTATGTCTCCATAGTCAACGACAGGTAAAAAAGTAGCTAAAATTAGTTTCCTCTTGATTTTAGAACTCAAAGAAGATTTATTACTGAAATAGGCACCTAGCTTTGTCCTCAGTTTTTAAATTAATTGATCTATATGCAATTTAAAACTAAGCTTATCAAGCCATATCCCAAGGTATTTATAGCAAGATACTCTTTCAGTGCACTTGCCATCTAGAGTGACGACCTTCAATTCATCTGTGGACTGAGAATGAGACCTTGAAAACAATAGGCAATTAGTTTTGCCTGCATTAAGGACCAGCTGCAGATCAAAAAGTGTGGACTGAATATAATACAAATTTCACACTAGAAAACACACACACACACACACTGAACACACACCCACATTAATCCAGGTAAATGTGCAAATGCACACACAAACACATTCATGCGATTAAATGCAAACCTGCATGTGAAAGGACAGATGAGCAGTTTAAAGTGATAAAAACAGAGTCACTAGGTCAATATGCCTAAACTAAATGAACATCAGATTATTGAGGTGGCAGGTATGGCTTGGCGGGGCTTGCCCATACCTATATAGCACTCATACACCTACACATACACTTTTCAGGGTTTGCGACAGCCATAACCACAATGACCACAGATTCACAGCCCTCCATAACACTGACTTCCGTACCTTCTGACAACATGTAAACAGGCAAAATGAACAAACAAGTTCACACACCCACACAATAAAGCCCCAAAATTGGGTTATTTTGGGGGGTTTTCTCTCCTACTTTGATTACATCATCACAAATGCTCCAGTACCACTACCAATAATTATCCTCATTGGACATTTAGCTACATCAACTTTAATGAATACTTGACCCTTAATCACAAAAATGCTCAGCTATATGAAACACGTTGTAACTAAGACATTAGCCAGCTGGAACTGCTTTTTACCTGCAGATGAAAAAGCACTGGGCTAAGTGACTTGATATAATTTAGGAAACATTAGGTAGCACTACACTGGAATTGAGCTTGTTTAATTTGTGTGAGCTCAGACAGACAATATTGTTTGTTGTAACTCGGCCTTATTTTGATATCAATACTTTTAATGGCAATTTCGCAAGTTTTAATTAATGATTTAGTGCTTTGTATGCGTCAATAACGTTGCATTTTTGTACGTTGTTTTGTCCTTGTTTATATTATAAAATCCAATTATCCAATTCAAATGAACAATAGCAAGTTGAGAAGTTTGAAATTGTCTGCTTCAGCCTGCTAGTAAATTGTGGTCTGTGGTTCTGAAAAGTCAGATAAAACCAGCATGAATTTGAAGGGCAGGGCAACCATGAAGGTACATGCAGCATCTTTATCCGAAGTTAAATTCTTGGCAGGTACTGTGAGTGAAGGATGACTTCTGCCATCCTCTTACAATTGACTGTAATTGATCTTTCAATGTGAACATACAACAATATGTGTCACATGCACAGCTAAATACCATCGTGAATGAACGAATTAGCGCGAGCGAGGGCGCGCGCGTGTATAGATAATACATAGATACCAACTTTTAATATGGATTTAAAGAAGTCACGCTCACCCTCCACTTCGTCCTCCGGGAGGTTGACGGGGGTGCGATAGGAGAGGATGTCAGGAATTGTGCAGAGTCCCCTGTACATGAAGGTGGAAGTGACAGCACGCACGGGCATTTCTGCGAGCGAGCACCAACCACTGTGTCGCGATCTTCATATAGTTCAGTTTGCTCACTGGCACTTAGCTTTTCCCACTTGTTGTTCAGGATAGGGTGTCGCAGCTCGGGTCAGTAAAAAAGCAATATCAGGTTCCAGCGCTAATCTTTCGGCGTTGAGGTAAAAGAAAGCTTCCCATTCAAGGGCAGAAAACCATGGGCGCAGGATCCTGCAGTTAGTTGAATGCATAAAATGACTGAGTCGTCCAGTGCAGTTCCATTCAAACTTCTGAATGATAATAAATGCATATGGCGCACCAAAATTGCATCAGATTTGATCAAAGGCTACTTATAGCCTACATATATTGCTCTAAGCGTAATGTATATTTAATATTTATTTTACATTATTGCGCAGTGGATTAAACGATTCTGGCTTTTACGGACTTCTCATTGTTAAATATCTTCTACCCATAAAATCAGATTTTTCGATGGTTCCATATGTACCGATATCCAGCCTAAATAGGTCTGCATGATAAACACAGAATGGGATGAAACCCGGAAAATAAATACGATCTCTGTTGAAGCGAACCGGTGTGTGTTCTGATCGACTAAATTTGGGTTTCATTGCACTTGAAAAATGACTGTACTTCGATGCGCATCCCCAAATCTGTGATGCGCGTAATCCTACAGGTAGTATAATGCAAGGTTAATTTTATCTGGATCTAGACTTCACCTGCTTCAAACAGTTCTGTTCCCCTCGGTTATTTTCCCGTCTTCTCTATTTTTTTAGAGTCAATCCCAAGGGTAAAAAAATGGACGTGGGGCGCAATCAAAGGAGCCTTTTAACTTTATCTCGTCAAAAAACAAGTAGGCTACATGTTCGCAGACCGGCTCTGCGGAATCGTTAAAGTGTATTCTGAATCGCTTTAGGAGCGGAAATTTAAAACAAAGACGATATCGCCGTTGCGTTGTCCGCTTAGGGGTTTTCCGCCGCGGTCCCTGCGTTTCTCTCCAGGTGTAGGAACGCCCTGCTTGTGTGATGCTCCTCGTGTTGCTTCTCACTGCGCTGCCGCCTGACTGTCCCTTCTCTCAGCCCTCTCTTCTTTACTCGCAGCGACACACGTGGTACCCCCAATGCCAAGCAAAAAAAGGATGGTCTTAATTATTTTGCGGAACATCTACGAATTAATACAGGCTACCTGGTCATTTCTATGACTGAAATTAATGCATTTTTTGTAGCTCAATGTATTAAATGAAACAGCTGAAAAAAATCACTGCTGCAAACAGCGGGCACCTGCTGCATTCCCAGACGCAGTGAAAATGTAATGAGTCATTACGCCCGTGCCATTGTGTAGGCCTGCGACGTGGACAACTTGCGGTATTATTCACAGCACGGTCATTGTGCACGCGGGCCTGTCTGTAGACATGCATAATGGAGTAGGCTCCAGTACTTCAAACAGATGATGGATAAATAGACTGATTCGCGATTAATGAATTTGCTTACAATGCAAAATGCCAATCCGAGGTCCCACAAGGTTTTTCCGGACCAAAGTCGCAACCTTTAAAACTGTGAATAACACTTTGGCTTGGCCCTAGTAAGTTGACTACAAACCAAAGAAATGATCACTTTAATTAACATTTATTGGGCTAACTTTAAAATCACAAATGAACAGTGAATCTCTGAGAGAACATTATATTGAGTTCTCTTCTAGATCATCCATCCAGGTGATGGTGATGTTGGATTAAGCTGGACTACAGCATTCCCATGAGACCAACACAGCCTTCAAGCCAACATTGCTCACAGCACAAACACAATATGTCACTAAAGGGAAGTTTTTGGTGGCCTAGATGCTCTGGGCCCTGTCTCCAACCTACATAAAAAAACATAAATGAAAGCAGGTGATTACATGCAGTAAAATGTCCAGTATTAATTCAACTATAATATTGTTTAGTCAACTGCTAATGGGTAACATTTGGGCCCTTCTTGGAATGTGGGACCAAATGTTATAAGTTAGGAGTAGATATTACATTACATTACATTACAGGCATTTGGCAGACGCTCTTATCCAGAGCGACGTTCAACAATGTGTATAACCATAATCAGGAACAAGTATGTTGAAAACCCTAGAGAGAAGTACCGGTCCAAGTGTAGAGAACAACCGTATAGTTCAACTTGGACCCTGAAGGTTAAACTGATTAACACTAACACAAACGAGAACAGCAACAACGCAGTCTATGCAGAAATACAAGCAGTAGTTAAGACAGGTGCATTAACTAAGTCACCTACGAAACAGCTACCTAGTTACAACCCTAAGCTTACAGTCATTTAAGAGATTACAGGGAGGTAGGGAGGGATGGGGAGAGGTGCAGCCTGAAGAGGTGAGTCTTCAATCGTCGCTTGAAGTGAGTCAGTGTCTCAGCTGTTCTGACCTCCACGGGGAGGTCATTCCACCATTGTGGGGCCAGAACAGACAGGGGACGTGTTCGGGAAGCGCAAGTGCGAAGAGGGGGAGGCCCCAGGCGTCCTGAGGTAGCAGAACGGAGGGGTCTGGCTGGCATGTAGGGTTTGAACATCTTGTGGAGGTACGCTGGGGCTGATCCCTTGACTGCCTGGTATGCTAGGACCAATGCTTTAAATTTGATGCGAGCTATAACAGGCAGCCAGTGGAGAGTAGTGAGCAGGGGAGTGACGTGGGAGTGTCTGGGGAGGTTGAAGACCAGACGAGCTGCAGCATTCTGAATGAGTTGCAGGGATCTGATTGCAGATGCCGGTAGTCCAGCCAGAAGAGAGTTGCAGTAGTCCAGTCAGGATAGTACCATTGCTTGGACCAGGAGCTGGGTTGAGTAGGTTGATATATAAAACTGTTGGAGTTGAATTAAGGTTAGGGTTACAGCTAGGGTTAGGGTTAGGGTTGCAACTAGTGTTAGGGTTAGGTTTACACATAGCGTTAGGGTTAGGTTTACAGATAGAGTTAGTGTTAGGGTAACAGCTGGAGTTAGGGTTAGGGTTACAGTTAGGGTTAGGGTTACAGCTAGGGTTAGGGTTAGATTTAGGGTTACAGCTAGGTTAGGTTAGGTTACAGTTTTAGTAGCTAGGGTTAGGTTAGGGTTGGTTAGGGTACAGCTATAGGGTTAGGGTTAGTAGTTGGGTTATAGTTCAGCTAGAGTTAGGGTTAGGGTTCCAACTAGGGTTAGGGTTAGGGTTAGGGTTCCAACTAGGGTTAGGGTTAGGATTACTGCTAGGGTTAGTGTTAGGGTTACAGCTAGGGTTAGGGTTAGGGTTACTGCTAGAGTTAGGGTTAGAGTTTCAGCTAGGGTTAGGATTAGGGTTAGGGTTACAGCTTGGGTTTGGGTTAGGGTTAAGGTTACAGCTAGGGTTAGGGTTCCAACTAGGGTTAGGGTTAGGGTTACAGGTCGGGTTAGGGCTCCATTTAGGGTTAGGGTTACAGCTATGGTTCGCGTTATGGTTAGGGTTACAGCTAGGGTTAGGGTTCGGGTTAGGATTACAGCTAGGGTTAGGTTAGGGTTCAGCTAGGGTTAAGTAGTGTTAGGGTTAGGGATTACAGCTAGGGTTAGTTAGGGTTACACTGGTTAGGTTAGATTAGGTTAGGGTTAGTTATGGTTGGGTTACGCTGTAGGTAGGTTAGGGTTAGGGTTACAGCAAGGGTAGGGTTAGGGTTACAGACAGTTAGGGTTACAGTGGGTTAGAGTAGTTCCATTTAGGGTTAGGGTTACAGCTATGGTTCGCGTTATGGTTAGGGTTACAGCTAGGGTTCGGGTTAGGATTACAGCTAGGGTTTAGGTTAGGGTTACAGCTAGGGTTAGGGTTAGGGTTAGGGTTTGGTTCGATTCCCCGGTGGGACACTGCACTTGTACCTTGAGCCAGGTACTTAACCTGCATTGCTTCAGTATATATCCAGCTGTATAATGTAATGTAGCACTGTCTGTACTGAACAGACCCAATATAATGTAGCACTGCTGCTCCTATCTGTACTGAACAGACCCAGTCTAATGTATCATTGCTTCTTCTGTCTGTACTGAACAGACCCAGTCTAATGTATCACTGCTGGTCCTCTCTGTACTGAACAGAACTGGTCTAATGTAGCACTGCTGCTCCTGTCTGTACTGAACAGAACTGGTCTAATGTAGCACTGCTGCTCCTGTCTGTACTGGACAGACCCAGTCTAATGTAGCACTGCTGGTCCTGTCTATACTGAACAGACTCAGTCTAATGTAGCACTGCTGCTCCTGTCTGTACTGAACAGACCTAGTCTAATGTATCACTGCTGGTCCTGTCTGTACTGAACAGAACTGGTCTAATGTAGCACTGCTGCTCCTGTCTGTACTGAACAGACCCAGTCTAATGTAGCACTGCTGGTCCTGTCTGTACTGAACAGACCCAGTCTAATGTAGCACTGCTGGTCCTGTCTGTACTGAACAGACCCAGTCTAATGTAGCACTGCTGGTCCTGTCTGTACTGAACAGACCCAGTCTAATGTAGCACTGCTGGTCCTGTCTGTACTGAACAGACCCAGTCTAATGTATCATTGCTGCTCCTGTCTGTACTGAACAGACATGCTCTATTGCCAGGGTTTTCCAAAAGGTAACGTAGGGGGTCCACAATCTCTCCATCTGGTGAGGGAGATTGGGAACTAAAAAGCTAAAAAAAAAAATCAATTTTAGCTTATGATGGGGGCTCCCCTGGATACCTTTCAGTCTGGGTAGGGGGTCCTTGGATCAGAAACAGTTGAAAAGCCTTGCCCTAATGCAACGCTGTCGATTCCGCCCGCACCTGCTGCTCGCCTGATCTGCACCCTCTCCAGGCCCGGCCGTGTCACTCAGCTTCTCGCTCGCCTTCTGCGGCCGCTGATATCCGCCCGGATCAAATTCAAACGCTCAGCGCCATCCCATCAGGCAGATGAAAAGGCCGCTTTGTCGCATCTTCAAAAGATCGTCAGACCCCCTCCGCGCCAGCCAGACCCCTGGGCACCTGGAACCTCCCCCACCTAATTAGCAGGTAGGCTGCCGCGCTCACGGCACGTGCTGCGTTTGCCGATAGCATTGTGTTTGTGGAAATTGCCGCCGCGCTTGCAAGATACCGCGTTCGGGGTTCGGCGCTTGCGGTCGGCGCAGAAGGCCGTTTTTCATTCGAATGTCGCAGAGGAGGAAGTGTAGGGATTTCTGCATCTTCCGCATTCTTCACCACAGCTCCAGTCCCCCGGGGGCGTGGTCCCAGGCTCGCTAAGCAAAATCACTAATGAGCCAAAAGCCTTTGAAGATATTCAAGAGTGTTCTTTGGCGAGTCTTTCTTCGCTGCAAAATAATTTACGCCACCAAAAATATAAACCAAACCTGAACAGGCAGGAGACCTCACACAGCTGCGCACCTTCACTCTCTCAGGGTAGCGGGATTAGTTCTGCTCTGAGGAAAAGTCGAGGTTGATTACACCATCTGGACGGCGCACGTTGTACGTCTTTCTGTTCCTACCTAGCGCCTGCAGGGGTGAGCGTGTGGCAGGATGTGTGCGATAACCAGGGAATGTGCTGCATCAGGAACCAGCTAGTTGGGATTTGGGATTTAGTTTTGTGTGGATTTAGGACAACTTACGCAAGGCTGATGCAACCCGGTTAAAACAGCCCGAAGAAAGCTTTACTCTTACACTGGCGTTCTTCAGCAGAGGGCACTACGAAGCGACAGAGACCGCGGGAGGGATTCATTAATAGCACACGTGCAGATTTATTGATATCGCGCCTGCAGGCGTCTTAATATCACACCAGAATATTTATTGATGTTATTCCTGCAGATGTATTAATGTAATGCCTGTGATTAATTCCAGCAGTTCTCAAGTGTATGCTGGTTTTCATTCCAACCACAATTACAATCCCACAATTGTCCTGTTATTACTGAAGATATTTGGCATTAGAATTAGTTTGTGTCTTTCTGAAGCTCCAGCTCATTTAATGTGCTTTTGAGGTGGGGAATTACTGATGTGACTGAGTTAAGACAGAGTCGAGACTGTCGGGAGAAAGATCTGAGAGAGAAAAAGCACTGAGCATGTTGAGGTCAATCTCATAATTGTTCAAGTGCCTCACTTACAGCTGCGGCCTTCATACTAGGGAAATTGGATGCACAGCTAAGCTCTTTTTTCTGTCAAACATTTGTAAGTGGGAAGGGGTTAGCCATAAAATCCACGACATACGTATATAGATGCTCTCCTGGGCCCATCAGTTCGGGTTCAAAATGGATTTGTTCCACGTGGGCGAACTAACATTCAAATCTGTGACCAAACTGAACATGCCTCAGCTGTAGTCTGAGGCAGAAATATCCTGTGGAAACTGCGAGGCACTGTCTGTTTGCACGTCATTTATGACGGGCGCTTTAGACTCTTAAAAATTCCAAACTGCCGGCGAAATCTCAGGTAGGCCTAATGGCAGGTGATGCTCACTCAGAGAGAAGGCCATTTTCTTTGTTTCCTTTTCTCTTTTGAAAGAAGGAAGGAGCAATGTAAGGACATGATTTTTACATTCTTCTTCTAATGGTTAGTGGCTGTTCTTTAGTCTTGTCTACGGGGCACAATGGTGATTTCCTTTCCTGATAATCCAATAAACACGATCAAACTCGCAAGTATTTTGCGTGTTTTCATTAGAATCCATGGTGTTATGTACCTGACTTGTTTGTGTACAAATTACATGAAGGAAAAGTAATGATAAATATTCTTGTTGACTAATAATCCTAATACTGTTGCCAACACATCACATCATGGAGTGATCCAAAACTCAACCACAAACTATTTTTCCAGCGTGACTAAGCATGAAAATTTGATTTAGAATGAAAATGTAATTTATAGTGAATAAGTGATTTAGAATGAAACTGTGATTTAGAATAAAAATGTGATTTATAGTGAAAATGTGATTTAGAATGAAAATGTGATTTATAGTGAATGTGTTATTTAGAATGAATGTAATATTAAGAGTGACAATTTGGTTGTGTGAAAGGATGATCTCCTGATTGAGCAACTGAAGAGATTCTGTTCTACTTCATTATTACATTACATTACATTGCAGGCATATAGCAGATGCTCTTATCCAGAGTGACGTACAACGAGTGCAGTGCACTTCATGTTCTGGGCTGCTCAACATTCTGTACCTTTTAGTAGTTTAACATGCAGACAGCATCTTCAGGGCCAGTGACAGAGATTTATTTCAAAAGCACAAAATGACTGAGAAGTGAATAAGAATAGTTTATTTGTGAAAAAAAAAATCAATGGAAAGTTTAATTGAATTTTTGATAGTTTTGCTTTCGTGGTAAACTGCCCATATGAGCACGATTGGCTTCTCTCTTTACAAATGAAGTTTAATGAGATTTTCTTTGAAAAAGCTTTCAGCCTTGTGGAGCAGAATGAAAATCCCATTTATTTGGGTCTCTGGGATCAGATCAGCCCATATTCCTAACCATCTCTAACCCTAACCAACCAACCCAACCCTAAACCTAACCATTAGCAAACTAACATTCAGAGAATTTGCTTCAGTGAATAATCTGTATTTACTGTGTTCAACATGGAAGCTATCTGCTCACAGGCTCTTATTTTGACAGTTTACAGCTGAAGAGAATAGCAGCCTCCTGGCCAATGAAGTCATCCCTTCTTTAAATTATGGACACAGTAATACGGAATTAAGAAATACTGTCAGTGCGAATGCCAGAGAGGCTTATAAATGGATATTAGATTTAGTAAATCTGCTTTCATAATGAGATTAAAAGTTTCTTGGACTTAATGGCTGTTATCATTATCATTGCATTATCTGTGCTGCCGTGGCTGGTTTTTCGAGATTTCTGAAAGCACAAAGTCTCGATTTAGCCACTGACTCTATTTTCTGTTTCGAAACATTAATCACGACTCATGTACGTATTAGAGTGATAGTACTGACTCGCAGAAAACTATTATTTCAGCCTGCTTATGACTGGATTGTTTTAAATAAGATCTTCATAAATGTATGTAAGAAAAAGGGTATTATTAACATTCTTAATTGTACAGAAGATAGATTATTCGGACGTTATTTTAATGATGACTTTTCTCTTATCAGCGTATATTTAAATGTTTTTTTTAAAGATTTATTGTATTAAGATTGAAGCTTACTAAATTATATTTCTTAATGAAACAGTTTTTTTTCAGTCCTTCAAAATTTTCCACTACTGTGAAAAAAGCAAAATTGCAATGGATGTTGTGTTCAGTATAAGCACTGAATTTACTGATTTATTGTCTAATTTACTGGATTAAAACAGTGCAAAATGAAATGGTGTAGTAAGGATTTAGATGTGGTTGCAGGGAGGAAAACAAGTTTATCTGACTCCATTAAGTTCAAAATCAGTAGCCTGGATATTTATGTGTTTACAGGGGTTTGCATAAATGCACGTTGACTGTGATGTGCTCATATGAAATAATGGGTGGCAAGACCGTGAACCCTGAAGAGCAAGAATATCTACTGCTGCCAGGCATTCATCTAATTGTTCTCTGACTAAGACCTTCTGTCCTCGCAGGCAAAGGTGCTACTCATCTGGGAAGCTTGCAAATAATGTTTCTGTGCCACGAAGAAGCAACTTCAAGCCTGGAAAATATGTATATCTGGGTACTGAAACTAACACCTATCCCAGATAATTTTCTGTGTGCGTTCTCTGTTGGTGAAATTCTCTGTGAGGCCCATAGGAGCTTTAATGAAGTTATAGCACGTCCTCCGGAACAATATGCTGCAATTTGCTTCTCCTCTCCTACAGCTGAATATTTAGTCCCCACCAGGGTGCATCTATTATTGAATATAGTTCTGCTTCTTGGACGTGACTGATCCTGCTGCACCAGGAATATGTTGCTTATGCCACCTCAGAGCACCCACAAATTTAGGATGCAAGTGCCCAGCCAAGATTGGTGGGAGAGGGAGATAGGCATCACCTGGGTGATGCATGGCAACCATTTTGCCCCAGACAATCACCACAAATCCACTGAGGCAGAGAGGGAGAGAACAATTTCTAGGCAATTAAATCGGGGGATGATTAAGTGGTAGGTTAAGAGAGCTAGTTTGGGAATTTAGCCAGGACACCATGGAACCCCCTACTTACTGCAACGAGTGTCATGGGATTTTCAATGACCACAATGAGTCAGGACCTCGGTTTAATGTCTCATCCAAAAGCTGGCACCTCCTACAGCACAGTGTCCCCATCACAATACTAGGGCTTTGGGGTTTCATTTGACCAGAGGGAAGACTGCCTCCTACAGGCCCACCAGCATCACATCTGGGCCGCTATGTCATGTAAAAAACAGCACACTGCAAAGAACACACGTGCACAGGTGCATTTGTGCTTACGTTGCCACATAAAACAGGGCCCCTTGTGTTATTCGATTTATTTTCAATTCAATTTTCTTCGTACGGTGCTTTCTGAAGAGATACCATCACGAGAATGTTTAACAGAAAAATGAGAACAACAGAGTGAGAACAAAAACTCTGGTGGGAAGAAATCTCAGGAGGAACCTGGATGGAGTTGGGAGTCCATTATCCAGTGGCCATCCCCATGTCAACAGTAAAAAGTAGGCTAGACCCCCCAGGGAAGAGAACAGGAAGGTAATTTGGTCAGAAACAAGATATTTATTATGTTAAGTGTTGCACATGTTGAGGTCTAATATGATAAAGTGTCGAGTGGAATATAATAAAGCTTCAGGGTACTGTGCCACGGCAGCATATTTAAAAGACCTGTGAAAAGGGTGTACGCCCAACAACGAGGGTTGCTATAAGCTCCACCCTTGTAAAGGGATCTGGGGACCCTAACATTGTTGGCCATTAGCCCATTAGCTATAAAGCCTCATTTGCTTGGGAGATTGGGGTAATTGGCTTAATTACTTGTTCACTTGCGACAGGCCCTATTGCAGTACATGCAGCCGGACACACATACAGATGAGACTTTGGTCTCTATCAGACTGGCATAGAGCTTCCCCGACAAGCTGGGCCAGACATGTTCTGTGCATGTATGTGTGTGTGTGTGTGTGTTTGTGTGCGTGTGTACATGTGTGTGTGTGTTCCCATGTGTGTGTCTATGTGTGCATTTGAACACTTGCTTGCGAGTGTGTGTGTGTGCGTGTGCGTGTGTGTGTGTGCGAGTGCATGTGTGTGTGTGATATTTATTTAGTTATTTATTTTATTATGTGTTTTTGTTTGTGTGTGTGGGTGTGAGAGCGAGGGAGGAGAGAGTGTGTGCACGTACATACAGTAGGTGTGTTTGTGTGTGTGAGTGAATGTGCATTTGTGCGCATGAGCATGTTTGATGTTTGTGTGTATGCATGTGTTGTGTGCGGGTCTGGGTATTGTGTGTGTGTGTGTGGTGCGTGGTGCGTGCGTGCGTGCGTGAGTGCATGTATGCGTGTGTGTGTGTGTGTGTGTGTGTGTGCGTGCGTGAGTGCATGTGTGTGTGTTATATTTATTTAGTTATTTATTTTATTATGTGTTTTTGTTTGTGTGTGTGGGTGTGAGAGCGAGGGAGGAGAGAGTGTGTGCACGTACATACAGTAGGTGTGTTTGTGTGTGTGAGTGAATGTGCATTTGTGCGCATGAGCATGTTTGATGTTTGTGTGTATGCATGTGTTGTGTGCGGGTCTGGGTATTGTGTGTGTGTGTGTGCGTGCGTGCGTGCGTGCGTGCGTGAGTGCATGTATGCGTGTGTGTGTGTGTGTGTGTGTGTGTGCGTGCGTGAGTGCATGTATGCGTGTGTGTGTGAGTGGAATGTATATGTATATGAAAAATGGATGGTGAATGGATGTGCCTGTTGCAGTGCTGGAGATGCTCTGTACATAAATAACACAGAGCCATTACTCTGAGCTCTCTAATTCTATTACTCCTATCTTATTGAATCATAATTTAAGAGGCTGGTTTCAAGGTTATCGCACTGTTACACACCACCGTATCTTTTTTCAGCTTGCTCTGGCTCACAGGTGCCTGATTCCTCATGCTTTTAAAACATATCAATAAAATATAAGAAACTCGGATAGACTCTAACTATCCAGCGTAATGCCACAGACCTGAAAGATCAGGTCGAAATTCTACACCTCAGCCATCAGTATGATTCGGGCATTCTCATTCAACCGCAGATGTGGTTCCATGTTGGCTGTGTTCATTTCCAGTGAGGAATTATCTACACTGAGAGCTGCAGCAGTGGAGAGTTTTATTCACTTAATGTGTTCTTTGGTTGTGCTGTTTTATGGCATACTGTGTTTATTGGGAAGGAACGGCCCATTGAACACATTTTCTGGCACCATGCTAGCGCATTTAACAATATATGGCAACAGCAACAGCCTCATTTAAGCAAATTAAGCATTGAATCATTCCGTAATCACAAAATTACAAGGCTTCACATCATCTGAAAATGATCAATGGGCAGCTTTTCATTACTTTTTGAAAAATGTTGTAGTTAGGAGCGAACGATCAGATTTGTGTGTACCAAGTACAACAAACAGTAAGAAAGACGAGACATACCAAAACACTCGCACCCAAGGGGGTTTTTCACCTCCAACTTGATATAGGGTCTGTACATGGCCAGCTCTATAATGAGTTTCCCTGCTAGCCACAGGCTTTCTCTTAAAGAAAGTGTTTATGTGTCTCTGCCATTTAATCAGGCTTTTACAGATCACTCCAGACACCCCTGCCGGTGGCATTAGAATGGTCCAATAGTGCAAATTTTGTCCACATGAAAACTGGTAGCATTATGGGTGATTTTATCTCAGCGGTATAAAAACACAAAACGGGACATTTTAATAGTTAAAATGCCTTCAGATTCAGCACATGGTGACATACTTAAACCCTGAAATGCATACTTTGAACCCAGACTGTGATCTTCCTCACGTGGGTAAGTGAGCTGTGTGAGGGTTGTGATATCCATTGCCTGTGACCACTCGAGTGGCTCCTGCTCATCAGTCCATCTGTCCGGCCAGGTTGCCACATGCTCCTCCAGACTGACCTGGCTGAGGGGCGGGGGCTCTGTCTGTGCCCCAAAAATAAGGTTGCCAGGTTCCCGGTTTGGAACTGCAATGTCCAGTTTTCATAATCGTTAATTGTTAAGTTGCTCCCTCGTCAGCAAACCCAAACTTCGCTGATGCGTGCGTGCATGCGTGCATAGTGTCCAGTTTTGACAAATTCTAAATCTGGCAACCCTTCCCAAAAGGCAGAATTAGATTAAACAGCACTAAAGCTGGCTCTTAGGGGGAGCCAGCCTAATGCTCTCCGTCTTCAGCATCTGCATGTGCAAAATATACATCACTCACTTTGTGCCATTGTTCTCCCCCTCCTCCCCCTCGCTCTCTGTCTCTTCCCCCCTCCTCCCTCTCTCTCTCTCTCTCTTCCTATCTCTCAGTAGTCAGGCAGTGTATCGCTTGTGAATGCCCGAGCGCGGGGTGACGCATTAGAGCGTTTTTGTCCGGAGGGAGGCTGAAATGCGATCGGGACGTCCGGCGCTGGCGCTGCCGTTTGAGGGCTGATTTAGGAGCGGCCCGTGTGACTGAGATTGATAAGGGAGCGGGGGGGTGCTCGCTGACAGCGTGTTCGGTCAAACACTCTCATTACTGGTGCGTCCTTGAGCAAGGTCAGGCGATCCGGGAGCGCTGGCTTCCCCTCTGCCGCGTTCAGCCCCTCCACATGCGTAAGAGAGAGAGTGTGTGTGTGTGTGTGTGTGTGTTTGCACGTGTGTGTGTGTCGGCTCGCTCGCCTGTGTTTATGTGTGCATGTGCGTGTACTTGCATGCGTGTGTGTTCATGGATGTGTAAGTATGCGTGTGTGTGCATGTACGTGTATGTGTGTGTGTGTGTGTGGTATATGTGTGCTTGTGTGAGTGTGTGTTTGTGTTGGGTTGTGTGTGACTGGATGGTGTGTTCATCTTACGCAAGGATTTCTGAAGCTATCTTTTTATGCAGAAGCAGTTGCATTGTGGGACTGTATGCACGTGGGACCTGACCTAGCGCACTGGGGGACAGGACTCTATCATGGGGCTGATCCTGGGACAGGACTCTCAATCAGGGATCTAATCTCGGGACAAGATCCTCTGTCACACATCTAAAGAGGGACAGACAGGCAGATCAATCTCATGATTCCAAGCCCTTATATCAGAACACTCTAGGGCTTGCTCTCATTGCAGATAAAACCGTCAGCCCCAATCTCCACTTTACTCAAACAGGCTGAAATATCAGCCCCTATTCTTATTTTAATCACAGAAGCTGAGCTATCAACCCCAATGTCCACCTTAGTCAAAGAGGCTAAATTATACACACAAATCCTAATTTTTCTCAAACAAGAAGAGGAAGAGCTTTGCTGCATTTGTTCTGGTCCCCTAAACATTATCACACAAACTCAAAGGGAATGAATAGATTATTTTGAATGTGATTTATGGGTACAATTCCTGTGTTTGTCTCTCAGCCTGAGATATTTACATATAAAACACCATCTTATATCTCCCTTACCCATAAGGGAGCTTGATATGAGCTCTACACCAGAGATGGCCTACATTAAAACACATCTCTGTTTTTCTCGCCGCAAATTTATGGAGCCTCTAAAAAGCCATTGGTCCAAAAAAACAAAAACCAAAGCAAACAAAAATACAATTTGGTGTTGCATCCTGTGGCATTCCCTTGCAATGCATTTACATCTCCTCAATTAATCAACCTTTATTTAAACATCTTAAAACACATTGAGAGACAGGCCCTCATTTCCAGTGGTGATGAGAAAAAACAACAAAGACAGGAACGATAATAAAACAAATAATTTAAATTATATAAATTAGAAGAAACAAATTAGAGTAAACATGTGTTAAAAATATTTATAATGAAACTGATGAAGATTTTAAATCTGTTCCTGAAACTGACAGCAATGACAGCAATGTGCCTATTTCCAAGGTGCATGGCAGTTCCTTCAATCAATCAATCAATCAAATTTTATTTATATAGCGCATCTCACAGCATTTGTCACAATACGCTTCACAGACAACCCTGGCCTAAACCCCCACAGGAGCAAGCTTAAAGCAACAGTGGCAAGGAAAAACTCCCTATGGGAGATGGGAAGAAACCTCGGAAGGATCCAGGCTCAAGGGGCGGAAAAGCGAGCCTTCCGAGCGTGCCAGCCATAGAAGCTGATTCAGAATGGACTCTGGCGACCTGAAGGGCCTGTGAGCAGGTGTGATGAACATGTACTTTCTATCGCAACGGTTATGAAAGATACCCTCAGCGGCCATTTCATTACACACATCTGTCTAGTACTGGGTAGGGCCCCCTTCTGCCACCAGAACAGCCTGAATACTTCACGCCATGGATGGAGCAAAGTGCTGGGAACATTCCTTATGGATTTTTGCCCATTCTGTTTCGACAGCATCGCACAGTTCCCACAGATTTTTCGGTCACACGTTGAGATCTGGTGAGTCCATTAGAGTAAACTGAAGTCGCTGTCATGTTCATGGAACCAGCTTGAGATAACATGTGCTTTATGACATAGTGCATCACATTACGCACACACACACACACACAAACACACACACACATACAGTGCAGTCTGTAAGTATTTGGATAGTAACACAATTTTGTTGGTTTTGGCTCTGTACTCCAGCACATTGCATTTTAAATGAAGCAATGAATATGAGGTTAAAGTGCAGACTGTCAGCTTTAATTTGCATGTATTTACATCCATATTGGGTGATCTATGTAGAAATCACAAACCTGCACAGCCCAACTCTGCCCTGCCCTTCCCCCTCCCACACACACACAGAATGAAAGAACCGTAAATACCAGTTGAATATTTTTTCTTCTCTGTCAGGAGAAATGTTGTATCGATTCGCTTTCTTTGTTTTTCTCTTTTTCGTTTCGTTTCACCATTATTTCACCCTTATAAGAGGAGCAAAGAGATGGGTAGGGACTCCAGTGCTGCCGCTGCTATATTTCCACTGAGCAAAATACCATCTGCACACATGCTCTGGTTGAACTATGCCTGCATAGACACCTATGACTGATATCTCAATATTATCCTGAAATGCCAGCGACCTGAATGTACCCTAAAAGTGAATAAGTATTTTCCATTTGCTCTACAGAAGAAAGAAAATTGACTTTACCTGCATTCAGGAAATGCATTTCTTAAGCTCGGATGTGGCCAGCCTCCAAAACAAGTTTTATTATGTAATTACCTCGTCCTGCGATGTCAAACAGACCAAAGGGGTCTTAGTAGCTGTGAGATGTAACTCTAATTTCACTTTGGTGGCAGTGGTGGTTCACACCTGATGGGAAAATTGCTTTAGTCTATGTTTATGCACTGACAAAGCTTTTTATGATAACCTTACATCTCTGTTGCTAGAACTGTCAGCTTACCAGTTACTCAAAGGGGAAATTCCAACGCAGACTGGCAGCATGACAAGGAAGGAACTGGAACCACAGAGGGGAGAGACCAGCGACTACAGTATCATCGACTGCCCTGCATAAATTAACTGAGGATTGTGGGCTCACTGGCGTATGGCAAATGGTTAACCCGACAGCTGGTGAATTCACCTTATTTTCACCACAACAGAAATCCCTTTCGCAGATTGATCATATATTTGCCTCCAAGGCTCTACTCGATGAATGCATTGCTCTCTGTCACTGAAAGAACGCAAGTGCACTTGCCTATTGAGGATTCAATATGGCACCTCTCCAGAATGTTGCCTTTTGAACAAGAGTTCATGGTCCAGCTGGCTGAGTTTTTGGAAATTAATGAACCCTCAACAGACAATCCTGTACCCTGTGGGATGCAGACAAAGGCTTAATTAGAAATCAATATCTTTCTGCTCCAACCCAAATAAATCATGGCTGCATCAAACCCGTACTCCAGAGACAAAAATTTCAGACCCGGCACCAACTGTTGTCTGGGATCACACTGACTATTGGAGAGCGGGATGTACTTCAAGCAGAATTAAATGACCTTCTGAGACACCAAACTGAATTTGCCACTCACAGAACTAGACATAATTACTAGGCAAATAGCAGCCGGCCGAGCCATTTACTGGCTCTTACGATCGAGGAGAATGAGCAGCATGCTAATACTTCAGCAGCATCAGTGGATGAAGGGAAGATATCCACAGATCCTGTAGGGAATAATCACATTTTCCATTCATTTTATGCAAAGCTCTATTCTTATGATGTGCCGTACACAGATCAAGAATGCGGCCGTTTTCTTGACGGCTTGCAGCTTCCTCTCTCCAGAACTCTCCAGAACCCTCTCCAGACACTAGCATCTCACTGGAGACCTCAATCTCACTAAGTGAACATTAGGGGGCTCTACAATCTACGGACAAAGGCAAATTCTAAGGACTGGATGGCATTCCATTAGAGCTCTATCTCATATTTTGGACAAAATGAGGCCATTTGTTATTATACATGATTAATTCAGTCATCAACTAAGGCTGAACATTGCGATTTTATCTTTACTTCTCAAGAAAAAAAACCCAGCTACTGAGTGCTTGAGCTATCGGCCCTTAACTGCGATTTGAAATTGTTTGCCAAGATATGAATTACCGAGTGTCATCAGTGTTTGAGTGAAAACCAGTGAGGTGATGTTGCACGATCTGACCAAGGGGAAGTAGATATGTGATGAAAAGTAAAAGACCCAGCACCTACCGTAACCTTGGGGGTCACTTCTAGTGACAGAAGCAGAAACAGATTTGGCATTCTTGAGGGAAATGTAGTGCTGCCTGTTGGACTGACAGAATGTAAACCAGTAAAATACAAGACCAGTGAAACCAAGGCTAGCTAATTCGGAGGATGTGGTCGGAGATTGTGTTGAAGGCAGCGCTCAAGACAAGTAAGACTGAGATGCTTATCAGGCCGGTCGGCTACACAGAGGAGATCGTTGGTGACGTTAAGTAAGGCAGTCTCTGCGCTGTGGTTAGGGCAGAAACCGGACTTAAAGGATTCTTAAAGGTTATTTAAGGTGAGGTATAGTCCTGAAGTTGAGAGGCAACCACATTTTCAAACACTTAAGCCAGGAAGGGAAGATTTGAAACGAATCAGAAGTTATTAAGATGGGTCAGCGCCAGTTTTTCTCAGAATAGGTGTGACTGGTGCTACCTTGAGGTTGTGAGGTACAATGCCGGAGTTCAGAGATGAATTAACAATCTGAACCAGCAGAAGAGAGAGAGACGGGGGAGGCAGGCTTTGACCAGTGTAGTGGGTATGGGGTCAAGCTGACGTGGAGAGACCCTAGACATAATGACGAGGTCAGATTTAGTTGTCTGGTCGACTAGATGTTAGTTCACAACCTCCCCAGCTGCATTACTGGACATGATCAACTCTTTTTGAATTACCGCAACTTTGGACTGAAAGAAAATCAGAAACTTACTGCAAAGGGCTGTGGAGATAGCTGAGGGAAATTTGGGTTTTTGGGTGTTTGATAGTCAAGTCATGTCACATTTTTGTCTAAAGCACATTTACACATTACACAGTACAATTAATAAATACTTGTGTATAAATAGAGGAGAAAGAATAGAAATAATACACAAAAATACACAATACTACTCTAATAATATACAAATACTCAAGAAAGAACACGGACAGATTTCATGTGGAATAGAAGCAAGGTGGAAAAAAATGGATTTGATAAGAGATTTAAAAGTGTTTATGGCAGGTGCAGACCCGGTGAAGAGGCAGTCTGTTCCAGGGTATCGGGGCGGCTAAAGCAAAGGGCCCGCCACGCTTCAGCCTTAAACGACAGCGAGGAACAGAAGGCAGCATTTGGGCGGAGGACCTCAGTGACCTGGGTGCGGAACAGGGGTGAAGAAGATCAGTGATATTGGGAGGGGCCAAACTACTGAGTGCTTTAAAAACAAACAACAAAATCTTAAAATCAGTTCTAAAACTAACCGGGAGCCGGCGCAGGAAGCAAGGATAGGTGTGACATGCTCTCTTTTTTTCTTCACCAGCCTTGCAGTTGATTTTTTTTTTTACTAGCTGCATTGATATTGTAAGGACAGATGATATTCTATTCACAAAATTACATGATATTCCTGTCTGTCACAAGGTAAAGCCTTAAACACACGTGCTGTTTGAAAGGGAAAAATAGTTTGGATGGAGCCGGGGCGACATAGCTCAGGAGGTAAGACCGATTGTCTGGCAGTCGGAGGGTTGCCGGTTCAAACCCTGCCCTGGGCATGTCGAAGTGTCCTTGAGCAAGACACCTAATCCCTAACTTCTCTGGTGAATGAGAGGCATCAATTGTAAAGCACTTTTGGATAAAAGCGCTATATAAATGCAGTCCATTTACCATTTACCATGTGTGACACTCAGAGGAGCTGCTCTTATTTGCTTTTAGCACATGATTTCTGAGCCTGCAGGAGCACAGGTTCCGGTGTGCTTAATAACTCGATTTTCCAAATGCAGCGTTCCTCCTTGAACTCAGTCTCTATAAATCCAGACAGGACTTTGATAGGAGGCACAAGCTGCTGTTTTGAAAAGAACTGCCTTTCCTGACGTGATTCTCCTTAAGCAGCTGATTTTGTAATGATGCCTATAATAGGAGCTCCTGTATTCTGTGTGACCTCCTTTCCTCTCTTTGAACAGGTATGAGTGTGTATGCAGGTGGGTGCGTGGGTGGAGGTTGGTGTGTGGTTTTAGTCAAATTTCATCATATCCCTTAAGGGTAGAATAGGGTTTGATGTGCGCTGGATGTGATGGAAGACAGAAAGTTGTCTGGTAACAAACAGATTCTTTCTGTCAGCTGGAGTGGAAAGCCTGAGTGCAGGTCATGTGACCCCTCTCAAAGAGTCAGCACAAGTCATGTGATCGCACTCACAAGGCATGTTTATGTTGCCCGAGCTTCACCTGCAATGTAGAGGGGCTCAGGCAACCAGAATATGGCAGTTGTGAAGGATTTATACCGTCTATAGTCAATTGCCTTTACAGAGTAGTACAGACTTGTGTATTATTGAGAGTGATTAAATCCAAAGGTAATAAGATGAAATTTTGATTGTACTTTAAAATATTAATCATGTTAATAACAACACTGATTAACAGGCCACCTGAATGCTTTCATGATTGCACAACTGTGCTCTTTTATACACTGAGAATTAGAAGGTGAATATGTGAGTTTGTAGAACCAGAACATGTCTGTACTGTGGGTTGCCATGGCATAATATGGGTATGCTAATCCTGGACTACTACTTTTGGACTCATTATTTGCAACAGGTATTGGCAAAATCTAAACCATACCCATCCCTAGTGTCAGCTCTTGCAGTAGCCAATACTAAAATGGAAAAAAATACAGAACATGTAACATCTTTATAGTTACAATTTCATCTCGGATGGACGTAACTAGTGGGACTGAAAGCATTGCCTATGCTTTAACCAATAGCAGCCCTCAGATGTGACACTGCTTATGCTGTAGCCAATAGGAGCCTTCATATGCCATGTGGCATATATTTTAGCCATCTCAGCCTATCACATCACACCTGTCTATATCACACCTGTCTGTGTCACTTTTTGTCTCGCCTGACAAACTCCTAGCTTCCTTTTCCATAAATGTTTAATTTCAGCTTTCCGTTCATCAGTGGGAATACAAATTATGATATGAAACTCTTTATTGATTTATCTTCTTGGTTTGGCCAGAGAGAGACTGAAAGCAGCAGTCTCTGCCCGGGTTTGCTGTCAAATAAATTCCAATCTGCACCTCTTACAATGCCAGAACATTGTAACCAGTACTTTTTCAATATACAGGGTAGCGAACAAAACATGGATCTGTCACTCAGCTGGGTGTCTATAGACTGCTAGGTAGTGTGGCAGATGTAGCAGACTGAGTTGTCCAGATGATGAAGATTTCCCAGTTCCTCATTGGTTACTGTCACAGAGCATGCTGGGACTGCAGCTGTTGACTGGGTCTTTATCAATTATAATGATAAAAGAAAGAAAAATATATTAACCACAGTATCAAATGTAATGTAACAACACACTAGACAGTGCATGTTTGCCCTTTCCATTTTGTTCATTATCTCTAAGTTCTGTTTTGCACATGCATTAAATATTCTTTGCTGTAACTAGACTATTGCCTTCACAAAAAGTCACCTAATTTACAGAAAATTTATAGTTTATGTCTACTTTCAATGCCAGACCCGAGACACTGCAAACATTCACGGAAATGCCTTTTGTGTTTCAGTGTTTTATGTGTTTGTATGGGACTCTCTCTCTCAGTGGGGAGCTGTAAATGTGCCAGGCAGCCATTTTGATGGGATTGTGTTTGTAATTTACGACCAAGTGATTAGGTCCGCTGTCCCAGCTTCTTAATGTTAAGGGGCAGGAGGCGTGCAGAAAACAACAACAGAAAACAAAACCATGTACTTAGGGTCAGAATGTTTTTTTTTGCTGTAAGAAAAATCATACTTATATTCATAATCTAAAACAAAAGGTTTTAAAATGCAGCATATTCAATCCCATAAATAAATGGTTTATTTCTTTAGAGGAAGCATTGATATTACTGGCAGCAGCCTGCCAGTCATATTTTAGCCTGTTTTTAAAGTACCACAGCAAAGACAATGTAAGTGACCAAGTCTGAAGAGGTGAGTGACTGAGACAGGTACAGCCTGAAAAGGTGAGTTACTGAGACAGGTACAGTCTGAAGAGGTCAGTGACTGAGACATGTACCTGTCTGAAGAGGTCAGTGACTGAGACAGGTACAGTCTAAAGAGGTTGGTGACTGAGACAGGTACAGTCTGAAGAGGTCAGTGACTGAGACAGGTACAGTCTGAAGAGGTCAGTGACTGAGACAGGTACAGTCTGAAGAGGTCAGTGACTGAGACAGGTACAGATGTGAACCTCATAAAATCCGCGAACAGGTGTGGAGTTATGGAGCTGTACATAAATATGAATCATGTAGAATGTTCTCTGCTGGTTACAGTGGTTCTATACGGATACACTGCCCTCATGTGATTGTTTATTAAACCGGTGGTTTATTTTATTCACTCACGATGATTAATGTTCAGTTGTTCTGAAACTGGAAAAAAAACTGAACTGATCACATTTGCTTTTAAAGCTATTCATAAATCCATGTTTTATCTGATGAGCGCTCCCGGGTTCAAACTGGCAGCCGGCCGTGCTGTATCTCCCGGACGCTGGGGCTGATGGGGGGGTTTGATGTATTCATCGATACAACGGGAGCCTGACATCTCCTTCCAGACCCCGACCTTGTGAATAAAGCGTGTGCCCTGAGAATGCTCGGCTTTTCCCCAAAGTGAATTAGCAGTGTGTAATGAATTCTGTACAGGCTGCGTTCCCCAGGTGATCAGTCACGGTATGCAGGACGGGTCTACGCTGGACGTGCTGTTTTGGGAAGTGGGGGGGGGGGGGGGGAGTGGCGGAGGGGAAGGGACAGTGAACACGCCCCTCAAGGTGACCTAGAGGAAGTCACGTTCATCGCCGTGGTAACGGAGACATCACACACCCGAGCCGTGAAGCCGATACACACCAGGTCTTTAATCACGCAAATTTACACACACACACACACACACACACAGAGCGGGGAATGGTCCACAGAACATCGGAAAGACAGCGTCTGACACCAGGGCACTTTAATTAAGAGTTGACGTGATATTTATTTTGCCCATTGTCGCCGATTTTGTCTCAAGAGGAGGTTTATCTGATTATCGTTCAGTCATGTTATTGTAATTCCTGGTGTGTAAGTCAAAAGATACACATCAATACAATGTTCGCAGGAATGCATGGTCAAGCTCTTTTGTGTAATTAAACGATATTTTAAATTCTAACAATGTAGTTATCATAACGTATCTATTTGAACATTTTCTCTACAGTGTGTACATGGAACAATGGCATCTCTTATGAGGTTACAGTGAGATCAACTTTCATTGTTCCATTTAAGATGTAAAAAAGTGATTTTAATTACTGAGAGGCAGAGTATTAATTACTAAGAAAGTGAGGTTTAACTACTGAGCAAGTGAGTATTCTTTACTGAGAGTGGGCATTAAATATTGAGAGAGTGTGCATTAATTACCAAGGGAGAAGGGTGTTAATTACAGTCAGAAAGAGAGAGCATGGGTATTAATTACTGAGAGAGCAAGTATTAATTATTGAGCGAGAGTAGGTATTACTGAGAGAGGGTCTTACTGAGACAGAGTGGGCATTAGTTACTCAGAGAGTTAGTATTAATTAGACAGAATTAGAGTATTACACAGAGCGAGAACAGTGTTAATTACTGAGAAACAAAGGGTATTACCATGACGGAGTGGGTATTAGTTACTCAGAGAGTTAGTATTAATTAGACAGAATTAGAGTATTACACAGAGAGAGAACAGTGTTAATTACTGAGAAACAAAGGGTATTACCATGACGGAGTGGGTATTAGTTACTAGAGAGTTATATTAATAGACAATTGGACACAGAGAGAGAACAGTGTTAATTACTGAGAAACAAAGGGTATTACCGTGACGGAGTGGGCATTAATGATTGAATGAGAGCCTTATATCCTTAAAGACCTTCTGCACCAAAGCAAGACAAAAGTAAATGGGTTCAGTTGGGAACTACTTAAATCTGAAATCCGGTCATTAGTAACTAAGTTTGGAAGTCAGCAAAAAAGCAAGGAAAGTGAAGAGGAGAGGTAATGAATTAAAGCCGTTACTGAACTTGTGATTAATCCCAATCAAGCGGAGGACACGGACTTAAGGATAGTCACTCTGAAAGGGAGGTTGGACCAACTTTGTTATCCGAAAAGACAAAGGGGTTTTTAAAAGATCTTGGTGTAAATGTTTAAAGCACTGTAAAATGATAACTAGAGTTTAACGAGGTTATTTGAGACTTTATGGTAAATACTGAACTTTGTATTGAACTACTTTTTCCATTTTGTGTTTTGCATTTTTTTTTTGCGTATTTTAGCGCCTTTCTCCATGTGCCTCTAATATGTCTAGACACATTTTCTCTTAGCCTATATAACAAAACTACTATAATTTAAAAATAAAAATGTTGAAATTGAGACCAGATAGCAGCCACTAAGGAAAGTTATTGCCAGTGTTGGACTGGTGAGCAGCGCAATAGCTTAGTTGAGCTTAGGCTGTCCACCATAAAGTTATAAAAGGTGTTAAATAGGAGTGTGTATTGAACACGCACTGGTTGCACTTTCATCCAGTAACAGAATTCCCACTGGACATTCTACATGACTCTTTTTAAAGGGGTTGTCCTTGCAAAACTGTCCTTGTGCCTGAAGGAATTTATTTCACCGCAAAGCAATTTGGCTATACAATGAAAAATGAGAGGAAAGAGATGCTTCATAAAACAAATTACTGTCAATATTTATGCTTTATGATGGGAACAAATTGCACTGGCTTGTGCCGTAGACATCAGAGAACAGAAAAATGCTCAAGAAGCGAAGATCTGCGGCGTTTTAAGGGAATAAATATTTGCTTTATTGAACAATTTACTGTTTTCTGGTGTCTGGCACAAGATGGTGCAATTTGTTCCTGTCAAAAAAGCAGTCTTCACTGGCGGAACTATGTATAAAAATGGCAGTAAGTCCTACACGGTTCACCCAATATGGATGTAAGCACCCTCAAATTAAAGGCGAGAGTCTGCAGTTTGACCTCAAAGAATCAGTGTCACATGACGCATGGGCGCGGTCATTCACGCAGTGCATGGGCGTTCTGGGAGTGGCTACTGAATGCTGGCACTATGCTATAACTAAGAAATAATGACAACAGCATCTTGAAGTTTTATCAGACAAACCAAAACCAGGGAAAATCATAATAATGCCAATGATGCCGTACGCAGTAATACATCGACTCGGATGATCACCGGTTTCTCAAACAATAGAAAATAATTGGAAAGCACGAGTAGGGTGATCAATATATTGGATTTCACAGAGGACAGGGGCAGGCGGGCACTCTACACTACAGAAGTGTGCCCCAAAGGAAAACTGTCTCACTTTACCGTGCCAACAGGGAGTCAGCAGGGCCTGATAAAGGGATAGTGCTCAACGGCAAGACATCCTACTGGATCAGCATTATGTAAAACTCAGGTTCTCCATAATACAGCATAATCATGTTTTGTATTAAGACAAGGCCGATGTCACAGGGAACAAGTTGGTGTCTCACAGTGTGACATGCTTACGGGGACTGTGCAAGCAGCATCATTGATCTGTACTGTTTTGTTAAGATCTGTGTGTGTCTTAATTTGATGACTTGGTGTTCTGCTTTGATCTTTGAGTATATAAGGGGAAAGGTGCGATGGTTCAGGGAGGCTCATCAATGCAACCTCCTTCCTACGCGCCATTGGCATTTGTGTATTTCTATCACTGCACATACTGTAAAATGAACTGCATTCACTATAACCTGGAATTCCTTGAGTGTTACCCCTACACACCTACCAGTTTCAGGGTCCTAACATAAGCATAGAACTCAGGATATCGCAAGATACACGTCTGCGTCTACCAACATAAATGGCTATATTTTTATTGAAGGTAACTTATTTAATTGGCTGGCAAGCAGAAAGTCTAAAGAAATTAATACTGAAATTTAGACCTACCTGTCCTGCAGAAACAATGCAACCTACCTGTCCACATCCATCTTGAACTCCACCTGCTCCGAAGTCCTCGCCACAAACAAGCAGGTTGTTTGTCCACTATTGGTGAAACCCTTTCTTTCTCATCATATCTAGCTATGTGTACAGTTATATGAATGTGCAAGGTCTGTCTCATTGTTGAATGGTTCATGACATGAACACGCCTATCTAACTGATTGTTTCACATTGTAAACCATTTTTTGTAAACAAAAATTCAGGCAGAATCCCTGGATTTGGAACACAGAATTTTAGGGTGTAAACACAGTGTATGATGCTGGATTTATCTCACAACATCTCTTTCTATGATTGATGCCAATTAAGCATGACCATTCACCTATACTTCTCTGCCGTCCTTCCTACAGCTTTAATAATTCACCCTCATGATTATAGTTTTAAACAATGCCGAACTGAAACAACTATGGGGCAGCACAGTGGTGTTAGCACAGTGGCGGTTGTACTGTCACCTTGTAGTAAGAAGATCCTGGGGACGAATCCTGGCTTGAGACTTTCTGTGTTGAGTTTGCATGTTCTCAACCAATACCACAGGTATGAATATGTGAGTGAATGGTGTGTGCCCTGCGATAGATTGGCGTCCTATCCAGGGTATATTCCTGCCTCTCGCCCAATGGGTATAGATAGTGGATGGATGGAAAACAACTAGGAAATAAGACAACAAAACCAAAGCTTTAAAGCTGGACATTTCTAAATTTCTATCATGGTCTCTCGACTCTTGGTAAGTCCAGTCTTAGACACCTACTGAGAAAATGACTATACCTTGGTCTGGGTAGTTCCCAAGGTGCATGTACCCACTTACTAGAACTTGTAGACGTGGCCACAGACTGCCCCTGATTCCCAGACTGAGCCCTGCCACACACAGAAAACAGGCTGTTGATGCGTCTAGACAAGAGCAAGTTGCAGAACATTTACAGTATGATTAATGGCTGTTTTTAATCTCCACTGCATAATGGCGTTACTGGAGAATTAATTGCTAACAAACAGCGGAAGATTAATGCTAACTGAGTAGTTCCTTGAAGTCTGTGATGGCATTTAATGGGATGAGACGCCGATTGCGACAGCAATTGCGGCAACATTTATAGACAATTCAGATGGAAGTGTACTTGGGAACATGGGTATTGTTTGTTGAACATGACAGGAATGGGTCAGAGTGGCACTGTAAACCAGCTCGGGCATGAACAATAAAAGGCTGTGGCATCCTGTCTCCGTGGTAACAAATTATAATTATGCCAATATTGCAGGTGAGGTTTCACCCAGTCGTGGAGATGTCATACAGCCCCTCTTCTCTGGGCTCCATAACTACACTTGATGTCTGTTTACTTGAGGCAATTGGTTTTAAAGCTGTATGTACACTACCGTGTATTAATTACCAAGAGTGGATATTAATTGCTGAGAGAGAGAGTAGGTATTAATTACTGGGAGAGATTATTAATCACTGAAAGAGAACAGGTATTAATCGCCGAGACAGAGCCAGTACTAGAGAGAATGGGTATTCTTTACTGAATGCGAGTCAGTATTAATTACTGAAAAGGTATGTTACCCTTTTGTAATTACGGAGAGACAGAGAGAAAAATGGGGCCAAAGGGAGGGGGGAGGGGGTGGGCTTAGAAGAGAGACAGAGGGCAAAGAGAAGAGCTGTGATTGACAGTCCAAGACACCCTCCTATGGCCTCCTTCCAAGGTCAACTCCAGTGAGCTCACAGGAGATACTTTCGCTGAAACACTCCGCCAATGACTTTGAGCCTTCCATTGTTTAAGGAGACTGCAAAAGAACACTAATCATAGCTGTCCAGATGGTGCAGTGGAGAGCGTGGCACTTGTTGCCTGTCAGTGGGGTTGTGGGGGGGGGGGGGGTGTACTTGCTGCTTTTCTGATATAACTTGCAGGGCTGTTAAAATATTCTCTCCTAAGCTGAAATAAGCCATCTGTGCACATGCATTCTGATTGATGTGAAGGTTCTGCAAGACAGTTCTTCAGGTCACGTCAGCGCAGCTTCCCAAAACCTCTTCCATATAATAAAAGCAAAAATAGTGCTCTCAGTTGTCATCTCAGTCAGTTTAATACATCATGATTTTTGTCTTGCAAACATATTTTTTTCCCCCCAAACATCTGTTTGCCAGCATGTGGCATAGATGCGAAATTCCGGTTTCAGTTCTTCAGCTGGAGTTAGTTGCTTTAAATAATTAACCATGGCAAAACCAGGCTGCACTGATTCATTTCTGAGGCTTCTGTTCTGGTGTGGGTTTCAGTTCTCCTGGAACTGTTCTGAAAGGAAAGGGCCGATGTTCTCCTAGCCCTCCCTCTCCATAATGAATCTGTATAACTCTGAGAACCAGTCATCCGCTCGTCATAAAGGAAACAGGCTGTTCACATAAGCTGAACAAACAGGAAATTGTTTGTTCTCATACTCTGTATCATGCAGGAAACTGGCTGTTTTCTTTTCTTTCTCCTTTATTTTATCAGATAAATTCCATTGAGATTGAAATCTCAACCTAGGTGGACCTGATGATCGAGTCTTGAGGAAAAGGGTTGCCCATCATTAGATTCTTGCAATTAAACGAGGGAAAGAGAGGAGCAAAATGACGCAAAACAATAACAAAAGGCACCATCAATCAAAAAGGGATGACAAAAATAGCAAAAAGTAACAGAGAGCTCTCGTGGCAGCCAAGCAGCAAGACGATCCCCTCGAGGCCTTGAAGGAAGACCTTTGATGGAGCCCCAGTGCAAGTTATGGGTCACATGATTAGGGATGACGATGAGTTACACCTGGTAGCCTGCCTGGGACCGGAGGTGGTGCTGTCCATGGTCCGTGTATTAGGAATGTCAGAGGTGCTGAATGGACAGCACCCTTCCCACACAACACACACCCTTCCTGGTAGCGCACTGTTATTATATTAGGATGGAGATTGAGTTCATCTATATTTACACTGCTAAATTCAGTAGGATTTGCAGAGGCATGTCGCCTCATCACCGACTCACTCTTCCCTTCCAGCTGAACTAACAAAAAACACACAGGGTTAGATAATTACCCCAGAGACGCTGTCTTCAGAAATATTTAAAGAGACAGTGTGAGGCTTCATGTACAGCTCTTTATTTAGTTTGTAGTGGAAGAAAATAATGTTGAGATTGACAGCCTGGCATGAAACAGTATGGAAAGTGAGAGGAGTCATAAAAGTCACTTAAAAAAAAAAATCTTTTAGGTATGCTGCCATAGCATAGCACACTGGGGCTTATACATATTACACTCATACCTGTTTATGCAACAACTGAGCCGGCCTGTGGAAGATGGCCTCCCCCTCCATAGCTGGGTTCTTCATGAGATTTATTTTTACCTCAATTGATTGCTTTTTGGGGGTGCAGGCCTTTTTTTCCCCCAATTTTCTTTTCTGTTTCTTTTCTGTAAAGCAGGTTTGTGACCATGTCTGTAAAATGCTCTAGACAAATTCATAGCGAATTACAAATTTAATTGAACCTGGGGGAGGGGGACTCAGACGCACACACACACACACACACACACACACACACACTGTATTTCATTTATTTTGATACTGTGTGCTTCGTGACTTGAAATTAGTATAGCATTTTAGTGCACAGTCCTAATGAAGTACGCAGTCTGCATTGGACACAGTAAGCCCTGCTGAATTAAGGGTTAACACTTCATCTACAGCAGCCTCTTCATATGAGTGGCACCACAGACCCCCGGAGCACAGTCCCGCCCCAGGAATCCTGCATCTGTAAATCAGCTGGGAGAGCAGGAGATCCCAGCAGGGAGGTGTTAGCACGACAGGCAAACTTAAAAAGAACCGGGCGCTGGTGCTGGGTGTGTGTTCAGCAGAGAGCTACCCTCTATATGTGCCATAAAATATCCATATCCCTTTAAAATAATGAAATTTGTCTGGATTACAAATGATATGCATATTTTTCCAATTGGTATTTCTATGCTCATATGCTCTAACTGTGAATTTTCAAAGCCAAGATTAGTTAGCAAATATTGTGAATAAAATAGAGAACCGAAATGGGCTACTTGCATACGCAGTCAAACCCCACACATTCATATTTTGCTCTACAAAAAGTGCTGCCCCACTTGCTCCACATGCTCCTGTCATGCTATTCCTTAAACTTCACCTTCTTATTCGTGCCAAAATTAACTGAACACCCACAGCCACTGGGAGGGCCCAAGGCCAAACACCAGGGGCAGTGAGGCTCAACACAGCCCCTTCCATCTGATTGGCCACACCAGGGAAGTGAATATCCAGACAACTCTACCAGAAAAAGGGTGGTGTCACAGTCTTTTTTTTTTAAACGAAATCCCAAGAGTGTTTTCCAACATGAACGGCTTTATAATGAGTGCAGCTCACAGCCCACCAGTGCTGAGTTTTACCTCTGCACTCAGCACAAGGCCAAAGGAAACAGCAACAGGCATAGCAGAGCAAGACACTCACACACAAGGGATTCTTAAAGGGACACACACACATAAATAATGACACACCCTTAAAACAGGACTTAAAAGGAAGAGAAAAAGGAATCTGCGCAGAAGCAATTGTACAATTTTCATGTTACACTTGTATCCCCATTCAGCACTTATGTTGCACTTGTTATCAAGCTTGTATCGTTATCTTGATGTTGTAGCTCATCGTCATGCCCCCTAGTTTGACTTAGCATTACTTTCTGACCTAGTCTCCACTTACTGTGTGAACTGAACGTAATGTGTTCATGGCTATGAATAACGTACATTCCAAGTATTGTACCTTATCAGACCTGTGATTTATGGTTGTTCCAATGACCCTTGGCATGCACTTATTGTGCGTCACTTTGGGTAAAAGCATCTGCCAAATAAATGTAATGTACAAAGAAAATTCACAGTGACCCCAGAACAAGGAAAGTCAAGTCATGCAACCGATATCATTCAATGTACCACGGGTGAAAATAATTAAAAATACACACAAGCACTTGTAACTGCTTCTTTGTTAGTGTTTTGCCAATATATCCATGAGCAAATTTCTTTTTTTTTGTTGAAGATTTTGCTTTAGTAAGTGGATTGTATGTGAAAATTCAATGTATGAAAGTTACTCTGGATAAGAGTGTGCTTCAAGGAAAAAAAACTAATTTTCCTGTTTGAAACTCGAAAAATAACATATTTTCACTAAATTTTCTACAAGTACTTGTCTTCAGTTAATTTGATATTGCATATACCGTTCACCTTTATGAATCTTGAGACATCGGGATCCAGAAAGAAGGAAACAAGCAACTCGTTGGAATATCTCCACGCTGTTAACTTTGTGCAAGTAATCATGCTCATTTCTTCCTGCACTCACATCTCTCTCCCTTTTGTGTGCGCTGAGTATAATTTGCATTGCTATATTGCCTCTGCCATTAGTGATAATTTTACATGTAACAAATGCAGACTGCACGCTTGACTGGGTGCGAGCGCTGTGATTTGAACTCTTCAGCACTTTTGTAATAGCTAAGACGCCTGGTCTTTTGAAAAGAGCCGGTGTTCACCCATCCTAGGAGGGCACCACTCTGTCATCTAATAGGCCCCATTTCAACAGTCAAGGCACAATTGCCAAACGCCAGTGGCAAGGCTGGTGATTTAGAGCCTGTCTGACTCAATTTAGGCAATGTTGTGATTCCAGCCTTCAGTATTACTGTGGCACAGTTCTGCAAGCGGCTGCTTGGACAAGAATAAATTAATTGCGGGTGCGGTGGGGCTTTGGCTTCATTATGTCCGATCAGATCGGCCCTTTCTTTCCCTCCAAAAACGGTGCGTTAGTGCCGCAGCCGAACGGGGATTCTGTCATGGCGGAGGAGCGAGTGCTTTTTAAGAGGCTCCATCAAGAGCGATTTTGTCACGAAGAAGCTGAGATTCTTCTGTCCGGGAGGCACAGAGTCACCGCGCCCGCATTTATGACGCCACAAACAAGCCCCCTCGGGCAGATTATGCTAAAATGGCGTAGGAGGAGGCGGCAGTCTGCGTCCTCATGTAATCCTCAGAGAACCGCAAACCCCAGTATAGGAACAGCTTCAATGCTGAGAAGGGAGGTCCACAGCAGGGTGGGGGGGGGGCTATCCAGCAGTCTCACCCCCCCCCCCTTACCCCAATGGAGAAAACCGCCCTCACCACGGAAAACGTAGAGGGTTTTGGAGGTGGGCTACAGATTGGCTTATGAGGTAAAGGATTGCATATGAAAACATTTGTATTCAAACCATACGAACCATTATTCATGATATCAAAACTGTCGTTTTAATTTTCATGTTTTTTTTTCCCCTCGCAAACAAAATATTTTCAGCTTGTAAAGCAGTGCGTAAAGACCGCTAATGGTTCCCGTGAACGCTTCCACAGGGAGAAATTCCCAAACTGGGCAGGAGGGGCAGGAGGCGGGAGGCCCTGCAGGGGGTGAGAGGACGAGTGAGCAGGGTGACAACCGGGAACGCTCGTCACCGCCGAACCTGGGGCGCGGCGGAGAAAGAGGCTGGCGGCGGTGATCCCAGAGGCAAGCGGACCAGCCGTACCTCGAGATCCGTGCTGCACAGGGAGCGGGTGTCAGAAACACACAGTATAATAACCACCTCAACAGAATGGAAAGCAGGGCGCAGAAGCCCGTAGAAGTCTTTAGAAACCTGTAGAAGTCTTTAGTCTACCGACAGTAGAAGTCTGGAAAGAATCGCGGATGCAACGGAACGGCAGTTCTTGCACGCCCCTGCATGTCCAACCCCTCCCCTCCACGCCCAGCTCCAGGTTCCCCTGTCATCCTCTCAGCTGACGAGACATCCCAGCTCAGCAGACGTCTCCAGCTGGGCAGAGACCCCCTCCGGTCGGCCTCTGCATCGTGATGCCGCCGCTGCAATCTCGACGTGGCAGTCATCACGTCTGAGAGCCGGAGGACTGCGAAGATGGCGCGCGTGGATAGAATCTGCAATAGCTTCTTTCTTTGTTTCATCAATTTTTGTCAGTTTAATACTGTACCAATTTGAAATAAGCAAAATTTTCCAATTCCACTAAGTTCCATTTATTTCATAGACAGACTTGATAAGATGGACACACAGCACACCGCAAAGAATGCACTGTCTGTGGGCTGTATTGTAATGCACCACCCGACCCATCCAAACACCTGAAACGCATGTTTAACATTCCAAAGGTTTGCTCAATCACTGACCTAGCCCTGCCGAACACAAGATTGAAAGAGAGTTGATGGTATGCCTAAATAGCTGACATTACGCTGCATAGCTGAACACAGTTTGCATTTCAAACAGTCAAATTGAAATAAACAGAATGCTTCTTGCATCTGTGTTATGTGTTCATGCACTCCCCCTATCCAATGTCACCTATGTAATCAGACTGCTCCAACCCTCTCCCATGGTCTCACAGGTGGGGATGAGAGAATAATAATATGTCATTAAAAAAACATTAAAATTTTAATTTTAAAATCAACAATGCGCCCTGATGCACACATTCAAACAGATTGGGAGATTAGTAAACAAATACACCACTATCCCAACACTGAATTAAAAAAATGAATAAATTGTTATTTATTTATTTATTTACCGTACAATCCTGAAGACAATTCACAAAATGTCTATTATCCTTTGAACATAGTAGGTGCTGCGAAGTCGTTCAGCCAGCAGGTGGGGCCCTAAGGATTTAAACAATTAAAATACTGTACTAATATGGCTCATACATTATCAGTGTGGCATGTTCTACAATCTGGAATTTCTACTTTCCAGCATCACTGATTCCCAGAGTGTGCTGGATAGTAGAGGTTCTGCTGTATATCGGTTAAACCCAGCGATGTTGCCCAGCTTGCAAAACTAGAGGCCTCTCTTAAAGACATAAAGGCCTGGATGACCCAAAATGTCCTCTTATTGAATTCAGAGAAGACTGAGATGTTATTAGCAGGTCCTAAATCTCAGAGAGATAAGTTCTTACACGTTTCTTTAAATTTAGATGGCTCCTCTGCCTCACTCAATGCAGTAGTTCAAAAACCTTGGAGTGACAATTGATTCAGATCTCTCCATTCAGGTACACATTAATAATATCACAAGAGGGGCCTTCTGTCACCTGAGGAACATATCTA
Source organism: Anguilla rostrata (assembly GCF_018555375.3). NCBI lineage: Eukaryota > Metazoa > Chordata > Actinopteri > Anguilliformes > Anguillidae > Anguilla > Anguilla rostrata. Next base: position 27,787,189 of record NC_057946.1, on the reverse strand, counting down.
AATTAAGGAAGGTACCGTCCCTGCAGAATTCAGGAAAAAAAAAAAAGAGGTTCAAACCTTTGCAACCTCTATTGGATTGGATTACTGAAATGCTTTATTGTTTGATCACACCAATTTGGCCTTGAAACATCTCCAAATTGCATAAAATCCACTAGGGTATTTACAATGACCAAGAAATGGGAATATATCAGTCCGTTGCTCACATTTCTTCAATGGTTGGCAGTTAAATTTAGAATTGACTATAACATTTTACTCTTAACATGTTTCTTTTGTAAATTGTCTCTGTGAAAGTGGCTCTGTAAAAAGTGCCACACAAATGAAATCAAATCGAATTGAATTACCATGAGAGATCCTGGCTCAAGGACAACGTGTCTCTCAATGAGAAACAGGACGGACATGTATGGGAGAGGGAGGGCAGCATGATTTACCAATGAGCACGCACTGAGCTTCCCGTGGAAGATTAATAGAGGAAAAGCCTGGAGTTTATAAAGCCCCCTATTTATTTGCCATTACAGCTGTTGGCAGGGGCCTCGAGCTTCCCTTTCCCATTATTTAGAAGGATATCAGAGGCAGAGACACATGTGGAACACACACACCGACACACACACACACACACATTCACATACACACACACACACACGCATGTGCGCACGCACGCACGCGTCCATATAGTTTATATACCTGCAAGGCGCCCATCAATACGAGAACACGACATCATCAATCCATGATCCCGAGACAGCTTCTGTCAAATCCATAAACTTTCAGTTATATTGGGGCCAGCGGGTCACCCACGCAAAGACAGAGGAGGCAGTGACAAGAGGCACGAGTAGTAATGGAAATCAATGAGGAATGGTGTCTGTAGTCAGATTATCCTCATAAGAAACCCAGCAGAAAACAATATTCTTTTTTTTTAAGTGTAAGCGTTTCAATTTTATGACATAATGCAAATTTCTTGGATTACAAAGACATGTTGCAGTGAAAATATTTTCAAAAGGATTATTTGTTTTGCTTTTATTGATGATTTTATTGTGTCCATTTTTGAGATTAAGACCAGAGACTTGTGTCCCCTACAGCGGACAAAAATTAATTATGTTCATTGAGCCAGCCATAATATATTAATTTTACATGAATATTTCAGCAGGACACGGTTATTAAGTGAAACAATGATCTTGCGAGCTCGCTCAAAAGAAATCCAACTAGCTGGAAATTCATTCATTGGTTGGGTAAGAAAATGTGATAAAAAATGCATATATATAGGCCATCAGGAAAGATAAGTACCCGAACAAAATGGCAACCCTTCTTTGGCAGGGAAGCTCCATATACACAGGTGGTGGTGTTCTACAGAATTATTTTTCTGTCACATTTGCGTTTTCGCTTAGTTTATGAATAAAATAGCTCACTTCTGACATGGTTGGAAAAACGAAATCCCATTGCCTCCCATTCAATCCACACTACTTCCTCTGCACAGGGATAACAAGCACAAACCGCTGATTAGTCACACCCCACAGCCTCCTGCAGTGTGAAGGGCACTGCAGCAGAGGGACAGCGGAGGCTAGGCAGGGAGTATGTGACGGTGCTGCTGTTTACTCAATGGCCTCTGTGTTTTCTACAGCGGCCGAGGGAGACGAGCCTCACTGAGGTACACATTCAGTGACCCCCCCCCCCAAAAAAAGAAAAAAACAAAAAACAAACAAATAAATAAATAAAACTTCCTGTCTGTGTTTTGAAAGGCGTAACTTTTCAGCGGAGAGGAAGAGGAAGGCATCCTTCGGCGCGGAGCTCGTCCCGACGGAGCGGAGCGGAGCCTGCGGTCTCAGACACTGCGGCAGACGCCGCGCCGCCGGAGGGGCCCGAGCGCGCCTCTCTCTCTCTCTCTCTCCCGCGCGCTCCGCTCTGTCCCCCGGACCCCAACTGTCACTCTCTGTCACTCCCACTCAGATCCCGCTAGCCCCGAGCGGACGAGCACCCTCTTTCTCTCTTCCTCCTCCTCTCTCTTCTCTCTTTCTCTCCCTCTTCCTCTCTCTCTCTCTCTTTCTCTCCACCTGTCCTTTCCTTTCCCGTCAGCCGCACTTTCATTCTGTCTCTCACTTTCTCTCTCTCTCTCTCTCTCTTTCTCTCCGCCTGTCCTTTCCTTTCCCATCAGCCACACTTTCATGCTGTCTCTCACGTTCTCTCTCTCTCACTGTCTCTCTCTTTCTCTCTCTCTCTCTCCCTTTCTCTCTTTTTCTCAGGCCTGTCCTTCCCTTTTCCCATCAGCCACACTTTCTTCCGTCTCTCACTTTCATTCTCTCACTTTATCTCCCTGAAAAGGAGTTAGTTCATTCTATTTCGGTTATGTCAATTCAGCAAATAAACCAAGAGTGTTTGATATGGGGTTTGTGAGGATTACAGATTGCAACGGAAATCAAAGTAGCTTTAGAGAACAAAAAAAAGCTCTTTTAAAATGCTTCATTTTCAACACTAACATTCATTTGGAAAATGTAATTTTTCGTATCCTGCTGAAATAGGACTTGCATAATGGCTACTTGCATAATGTCTCTTACATCATATTTACTTTAACATTTCTCTTTTCCTCTCAGCAGGGATGTGGTCAGCTCCATTTCAATTCTGTCAATTCAGCCAACCGAAAATGAGCAGAAAATCAATTCATGAATTGAACCGAGCCCCTAATGTCATAGGGAAAAATCTTCAGTTCATGAACTGAACTTAAATTTAGCCCGAATATGACAATTTCTGTAATCCTGTACAGATGAAATGGACGTCACCGTTGATGAGGTTTTTCAATATATGTTCATGCTGTATTTTTAAACTCTAGGTTTACCCTTCTGGTTGTTAACAGTCAGTCCTCTCATAGCAGTGTCAGACAAATCATGATGGATGTTCTGTGTTCAGTTCATATGTATGGCTGTTCATTTATTCATTCATTCATTTATTTATTCATGCATTCCTTCATTGATTTGTGACTACAGTGTTAATGCATGTAGTATTTTGCAGCAGAATTAGATTTGAGGCTACTTTACCACTGTAGCATGAAGTGGGTGGTCAGAACTTATCTTAGTCCCAGTTCTGTCAGGACCGCTGTCATCAAAGTAGATCTTTATTGACAATAAAGGCAATACAGTTATGTTAGGCGGTATGGCTCTGTTCTGGAGCTCTCCCGCCAACCACGCAGCCCGCGTGGATAAGGCCAGCAGGAGGCCAGCAGTCAAACCCCCCTAGAGGGGTACACACAGAACAGATCCAGCAGCAAAGCAAGCTCTTAACACATAGGGATGGCGCAATGCAATTTCTTAACACATAGGGATGGAGCAATACAAATTCTTAACACGTAGGAATGGAGAAATGCAAATTCTTGACACATAGGATGGAGCTGGGGTGGTGGAGGAGATTTACAAAGCAACGTGCAGCAGCTTGCATGCAGGAGGAGCAGCCGAATGAGTAGAGGGAGGCTGTAGGCTTAAGTAGACCGCCCTGTTAAGTGAATGTACTGTGATAGGCTGAGCCATCAGCTGATTCAGCCGGACCACTTGACTCTCGTGGCCTGCCAGAACTACGCGATGCTCCATTATTACATCCTGATTCTGAGGTCCCTCTGTTTGGGTATTAGTGCTGGGATAATTATAGGCTTTCGTTAGTGTCTGATTCAGTTAAGGATGGTCAAATGAGCTTCTCTTGTGTCTGCTTGAGAATGGATTGAATCTTTAGTGTCTGATTTAGTTTAAGATGGTGGAGACTCGCAAATCCTTTAGGGCTGTCATGTGTGAATTTTATGCAGAGCTCATAGACCTGCCTTTCACCGTGATGTTAAAAAAAACTAACATTTTAAAGGCCCCTGACTGAAAAAATGTGTCATGCAACCGATGCCAGAACTAAAGCCAATTGTTGTGCTTTCAAATCAATTTCCCAATTAAAGAGGTTAAATAAACTCACTATCTGCCCCATCCCTTTTTCTCCCAAGGCTGCCTGTTTCCCTTACAGATTGAATACAGTACCCATTCCCCTTACAGACCGAACCCCCGGAGGGGCAGAGCCTCTGTACTTTAATAACTCCTATGATCGATATCAATCTTTGCTTTGCTTTATAACTACAACTTTGTATTAATAGTGAAGGAAAAAATACCAGAGCAACATTGTGCCGAAATAACTCTTCTACGAGCCAGATTAAACTCATTGATTCAGGATTTGACCGTTATCAGACAGACAGACAGGCAGACAGACGCAGGACAGAGCAGACAGACAGACAGCAGACGACAGGACGCAGGCAGCAGACAGACGACGCAGGCAGCAGACGACAGACGACAGACAGAGACGAAGACGACAGAGCGCAACAGGAGACAGACGACGGCACAGACAGAGACACTTTATTTATCCGTCAGTGAAATGTTGTTGTCGGCTGCAAAGACAAAACTAAATAGTGCATAATCTACACAGTAAAAAACATATGCAGCATAACTTCATAAAAGTATTGCCCGTAGCTCTGTAAATATTAAATATCCAATACAGAAATGTAATAATGGCCATATGAACAATAAAAAACTAGAGACGGTATACCAAGAAAATAGTGATTGTATTTCACATATGGAAATTTGTAACCCGTCCATATAAAAAAAAATCATTCAATGTAAAAATGTTGAAAACATCAATAAAAAAAAGCATCATAAATGCTGTTAACAAGTGTATTAAAACACCCGATCAACTGATTTCCAATCCTCTCAGTGGGATATCTAGGTAAAATGAGTCAACCGCTGAAATGCTGCTTCGTTGCATTAAAAAAAGAGCATAAAGGGCGTGACCCCGACCCAAAAATGGTCCGTATGCTTTAACGTACGTCGTCTCTACTGTGCTCTCCAGCGAGTCGAGCCGCTCAGCCACCGCAGAGCCTGCGTCCGCGAGCAGTTTGTGTAGCCTGTCCCCTCCAGCGCACTGCGGCACGAAGGGGCTCAGTAGCTACTGCGCTCTGATAGAACTTTAACACGGCCTCTCACAAAATATAAAAAACAAATTCCTCATTTCCATAAAAAGAAAAGTGTAGACCGACTCATCCGATAAAGTACATCTGTCTTGGTTGGCCAGTATGTGTTTTTGTCCACCTGTAAACCAATTAACTTCCACTAAAATTAAGAATAGACCTATTTAGCATCTGATTTGGGTAAAGATGGTGGAATGAGTTTCCTTAGTGTCTGATTTGGGGGGAAAAAAAGTTGGTGGAATGAGTTTCTCTAGTGTCTGACCCGGGTAAAGATGGTAGAAGTAGTTTCTTTAGTGTGTGATTCAGGTAAAGACAGTGGAATGAGTTTCTTTACTGTCTGATTCAGGTGAAGAGGGTGAAATGAGTTTCCGCAGTGAATATATGAATTATATATAAAGTCAGAGCAATAACAAAACATTGGAGCATCAATGTTTAATGAAAGCATATAGCCTACCGCAGCGCTGTCCAATGGATGGAGAGATATTAAAGTAAAGTTGCCTGCTTGTCTGAGCTTCGAAATGAAAGTCAATGACAAATCTGGCCAGTATCTCTTTATGAATATCATAAAGCTAATTGTTTTTGTGTGTAATACTTTGTATGTCTGTTTGTGTATGCTTGTGCATGGGCGTGCATATATGCATGTGCATGTTTGTGTTTGTGTATATCCATGAGTCATACGCACAGTCAGAGATAATGCATCTGATCTGTGATATGGTTTAACTCCGCAGTACTCCTGGTCGGAGAGACTGTATCTTATCCGAAGCGGCTGTTATTCTCTCCTCCGCATCTTAAGTGGCATGGCAACATTGCCACGCCGAAAAGTGCGGTAATGCATCTCTGTCAACTAAGGCGCGGCCCGTAAGCATTCAAACCCAATTTCTGTTATTTTGGCTCCGCACTCCGGCACATTGGATTTGGAATGAAGAACTGAGTATGAGGTTAATGTGCAGGCTCGGGCACAGTCTCGGCCACACTGCAATGAGGTCTTCAGAAAACACGAAAGAAGGGCCTCACACAGAATGAGAAGTGTGAATTTCCAGAAATGACTGGGTCGGGGGTGAGGGTGGGGGGGTGGGAGGGGAGCCCCAAAAGACAGCTTCTCAAAAGCTGAAAGATGAAAGGAGTTTTTCCGAAGGTGCTTGCTCAGTATTCAAACGCAGCGGAGTTTTGGCAGACGCGTACGCACCAGGGGCTGTACTCACTCAGACTGACGGCCCACGGCGAGCGGTATCACGCAGGTACATCTCAACCGGACTGACTGACACCGAAAAGCGCTGAGAGCAGACTTACCTCTTAACTCCTAGGTCTACATTTCACACTGCCGACAGACTGCAGCGTTGCTTTCCAGTGGAGGTAGTTTGAGTGGTCTCTGCCACGCCTACGGGTGGAGCCAGCACAGGGGCGGCAGTGTAGTATAACGGGTAAGGAGTTGGTCTTACAACCTAAAGGGTGGGTCGTGGAGCTCACTCCCTAATTCTTGTGGACTGAATGTGATTATTTCAGCAAACCAAGAAGTAAAGCAGTGCAAACCCTTTTATTTATGAGGACTGGAAGTAACAAAAATTCCTTGATAAGGAATTGATGAAAATGCAAGTGAATTACCATTATCTCTCTCCCCCCCAATTCTCTCTCTCTCTCTCTCTCGTTCTCTCTACGTGGCAAATTGTGGTGAAAGAACTGCTGCATCTTCATGACACAGACCATAATCCCTTGGTTCCACTGCTGAACACGAGAGGTTTAGATTATCTGCCACAAAGAATTCTGGGATTTCACTTGCAGCTCCTGAGATTCACCTGCAACATTGTTCACCACAGACGCTGTTGCTCTGGGGGGGGGGGGGGGGGGTTCCAATGACAACGTCATCTGCACATAAGTGCAGTTTTGCTGTCTGCATGACATTTCCCAAATCACTGAGAAAAGTAGCCCCCCCCACCCCCCAAAAATAAATAAATATATAAAAACCCAAAATGGATTTATGACCTTGATTTGTTACCATCAACATCGTCACAATACGTCCTATCCGTAAAGGATTTACTGAACTACATTGGTTTAAGCCTTGGAGCTTAAACCAATGTTTTTCAACGTCTTTAACAGTAATTAATGTGGGGTGAATGAATAAGCTCTAGTTTATAGGAACGTAATAGTATCATCACATAATATAATAATATTTTTTATTGACATTGCCCAGCCTCGCTACCATTTTAACAGTTATAGTACCATGACCATTTCTAAAGCCAGATTGAGATTCACTGAAGATAGTTGTGAAGCTAAAATCTTGGTTCGGACTGGAAGATTGTAGGCTGTAGCCACTCACATCTGAAGTGCTACCCTACCCTATTAGTTACGGGAGAATATAGGTATCTTTATTTAGCTAAAACACTTAAATAAAAAATATACACAAAAGGCTATTAAATAATATAATTGCTACCTGAATTGGACTTAAAATCAAATAAGTTAACATTTACCTCACGTACAGTTGTAACAGAATTTACCTTATGAAATGACAAAATATTAGAGCTATCAAATACAGACCCAGTGCTTATTTAATGCGTGTAAACATAACTGAATATATGAGCTTTATTTTTTTATATTGTCTGTATTGTAACCTAAATGTGACATAAAAAGAAAGTACTCTCAAAGAAGTGCAGTGAAATCTTAAGCGATTTTCACTGGAGTACAGGGTAATAATTCTGCAGCGTGTAAAGGCTTATTTGTTATGTATTTAAAGCTGGTTCATAGATGCTGTAACAGCTGAATCATCGAGAGCTTCACTTACGATGTTGGCGGTAAAGGGTATGTGATAAGACTGCAGATTTTAAACGCCACTCTGAATGCAATACTGTCGCACTGTCTCCGTGGAGCAGGCCATCTGTGGGGGGGGGCATACCCTCAAAATTCTGCCAGCTCACTACAACTGAATCTCTGCCTCTTTGGAATAAAGCATACGGCGGATGAATGAAAAAAACAACTAAAGGTACATTTCAGGAGGAAACTGACAAGGGGAGAACAGCCTCCTATGGGGTCTCACAATCGCTTCTGTTTCAACACAAACTAACACAATCGCCACACTTTAACTATAAGCTATGACAAATCTCAATTATTTGAATACAAAATAACACAATCATCATTGACTATCCACAAACTAATACAGTCACTATTTTTTTAAGCACAAACTAGCACAATGACTACTGTTCAACAAGAAATTAACATAATCTGATACATTAATTCTCAGACTAGGTTTACAGCCTTTCCAGTTCATTATAGTTTATTTATCTTTTGAGTATTCATTATACTTTTATGTAAATAATAAGTGAAAATATGTTGTGTTGTTTATTATATGAATAAAGGTCTCTACTAATTACAAGAATTCAAGGTTAATGGGTTTCTCATGTTTTTTAATTATCAATTGTTAATATTAATATTAATACAGGTGGCTGCTGCCCTGTGATTGGAGGTAATCCTTGATACATCTCCATGGTAGAACTCAGAAGAGTGGGGTCATATGTAAAAAGCCAATACAAAAACACTGTTAATAATATGAATAAATTAGTTATTTTCAAGCTGCATTTCGCTGAATGTCTATGTGCAGTACATATGAGAAATACAGCAGTTGGATGCAGACAGCATGGCAGCACATGTTGATCGCATCTCTGGTCTTTTCCCATTTTTATGAGACTACAGCCAGAGGTGTAAAATGGCTGGTATTTATGGTAAGCATTCTACAAATCACTGGCTATACTGAGAGCAAGAACATGTACACAAGGTCATGGACAGAACACACATTATCTGAACACCTGCTGCCCTCATGTGGTGACTTTCAGATACTTAACTGTTACCTGTTAAAATTTCTTCGGGTGTGCCAGGGAAACAGCAAACTGTACGGTGTGTAAGTTCTGACACTTTCAGTTCTAGTTACTCAGCATTGCACAAGAATTTAACAATGTTTTATAAGAACAGGCCAATCAGGCTATCCAGGCTCACTTGTGTTTTAGTATTCAGAGTTAATAGCATGTTATAAGCTATCGAGAAAAACCCTTTGAAAAAAGTACCTTAGAAAATGATATATAGTAGTGCATGTGTGTGTGTGCGTGCGTGAATATGTGTGTGTATATATAATAGTGATTGACAGACAAACAGACAGAAAGAGAGAGAGAGAGTGAGTGAGAGAGAGAGAGAGAGAGAGAGAGTCCAAAATAACTAAAAAATTTGTCTGGAAAGTTTTTTAATGTTGTTTTGGTCTATTATTACGCTAATTTTACATTCTTATTCTCATATGAGGGTGAATTGAGCAAAAGTTTCTTTATATGTGTTTTTGTTTGTTTAAACAATGTGCTCTCCATCTCAGAAAATAAACACTGGTAAAAACCAGAATTTCCGTGTCTTCCTGTGTCCAGCTTAAATATCATATATATATATGCACACACACACACAGACACACACACACACACACACACACACACAAATACAAAGGCATTGGGACAATTGTGTCAAAGTTTCTTTTACTCTGTACTAATTAACTCTCAAGTCAAAAATGACTATGAGAAAAATAACATTCATTTCATGTGGTTTTAAAGGGGAATTTCAGTGCAAGAAAAAACATTGACCTCATCTAACAGATCTAGGTGTTACAGATTATATCTTTCAGTCTGTTAGTGGCCAAAAAACAATGCACAGACATATCGTCAGCAAAAGGCGTGAATTTGGTAGAAGTACGCATCATAATGACGTATACCTATACCCTTTCTCATTTCAGATAAACATCAATGGGTGGATTTTGAATTTGGAGATACCTCCCCATGACTTAACAAACGAGGCAAAGGGGTCATTGACCAAACTCACAAAAAGAGATTCAGGGTAGCTGCTGTTCCAACTGTACAGTATTAGCTTGCCAGCTATTATAGTCAATTTTCATGCTTTCCTTTTTCAGCATGACACTGCCCCTGGACACAGAGTGAGGTCCATATAGAAATGGTTTTGTCAAGAACGGCATAGAAAAACATGACTGGCCTACACAGAGCCCTGACCTCAACCCCATCCAACACCTTTGGGATCAATTGGAAAGCCAGCTGTGAGCCAGGCCTTATCACTCAATCAGTGCCCTACCTCAGTAATGCTCTTCTGGCGGAATGGAAGCAAATCCATACAGCAATGCTCGAACATCTAGTGTAAAGCTGTCCCAGAAGAGCGTAGGCTGTTATAGCAGCAAAGGGTGGACCAACTCCACATTAATGTCCATAATTTTGGATGAGATGTTGGACGTCAGGTGTCCACAAACTTTTGGCTATACAGTGTACTTATCAATAGCATAGTTTGTGTGCCTGTACCAGAGTTCTGCAGAGTATGACTTTGTTGGTGTGTGTGTGTATCAGTCAATGTGGCAGAGAGTTTCTGTACCTGTAAATGTACACCTGTGTCAGTGTGTTGTGATCACAGAGCGGGAAGAGAACCTGGCGGTTGGTAACTAATCGACTGTCTCTGCAATATTTTTTTAAATAGCCTCAGTTCCCCCATGCTCAAAAGAAAACAGACTTTGTCCCGCAAGCTGATGGATAATTAGCTTAATCGGGGAGTGGCTTTGTTTTCAGTTGCGATATTTTCCTCGGCTTGAATGATATTTCTGTGTTTGGGCAGCGTGAGAGCATGAGGTAGACCCGGCAACCATGCCTTTTAAAGCTTTACGTGGGCAAGCCCCTGTGTTTCTGAGTGATCTCCTTCCTTCCTATACTCTCTCACAAACACTCTGCTCACAGGGAGCAGGCCTTCTTGTTATTCCAAGAGTGGCTTAAAGTACCGTAGGTGGTAGAGCCTTTTCCCATCATTCTCCTCTCTTACGGAACTGTTTGCCTGCTCATATTCATGATGTGGACACTTGCTCTGTATCTGAATCGACGATAGGCTTCAGACTTCCTTTTTTAGCCAGTCCTGTAGTTAAGGGACAGGGATGGGTGGCTGACGTAAGCCATAGAGTCTGTGGTAGACTGAGCTGTCAGTGCTGTCATGGTATCTCTGTGTTAGGTCGAGCCAGTCATGGTCTGGTGGTAACTCTCTCAGGGCGGTCCTCATGACTGTGTTGTCTCACCACCCACCTCAACTGACAAAAATGGAGAGGCACGCCCACGCATTCAGAAAAACAAGCTCACGCTTATTTTAAATAACCTAAATTTACAAACTGACAGGTCAAATCTGGGGTGTGAAAGTCAGTGTCATCAGCCATGTAGGCGAACGGATGTGTGAAAAGTATGATAACCGACAAAAACACCGAAACAGAAACCCAAAGATATCTGAGCTCTCGTCGGACTGAAGACAGGCAGATCTTAACAATTGTGCTCCCAATTATGGCAATGACAGACCCACTGGTCTGCCCACCGGTGACGAAACACACCAGGACATGAGCATTAGTGAGCTCATGCACTGATTGGGAGATTAGGCCTGGCTCGCAGTTGACTTTCTAATTGAACCCAAAGGTGTTGGATGAGGTTGAGGTCAGGGCAGACAGAGCAGTGGGCTGTCACAGTTGACTTTTTATTCCTCTATGCTGTCATAGACTTATTCTGCTGGGGTTTTTCCTTACTGCACTCAGGCACCTCTATTTGTCCTGCTCGGCTAACCAACATATCTGAGCCGCCTAATGATTATATTTCTCTCCTCTTTTCCCCACATCGGGCACCTGCCTGGAGCAGCAGCCATAAGACTGACTGAGCTCCCTGCCCCCAGGCATGGTCAGTTCAGCGCCAGCTCCACACCGGAGTTAATCAATGCAGACAACATGAATCAGAGGCACAAGGAACATGGGTGAATGGGTCTAGATCCATAGAGTAGTGTTATAGTGTAAGATATGCATTTGTAAAATGTGTATTGGTGCACTGCTTCTTGTTATGTCAATTTTTAAACTGTCACTGCAGTGAAATGGAGTAGATAATGTAAAATGCTGCCATTGAATCTTTGAGAAAGGTACTCTTTACTTCAATATATATCTGTATAAACATACGTTAAAAAAAATTCTAAAGCTGTGTATAAATAGATGCCGCAAATGCACAAGTGAGCAGGGTCTGGTTGGCTCTGGAGCTGTTTCTCTAGTGACGGTGCATTCATTTTATCCAGTGCGTGTCTGAAATTAATGAACCTTAGCTGAAGTGGGGATTTTTTGTTTATTTTTAAAACTGGTATTAAAAACTGACAGCAAAGAAACAAGCACTGGCATATAAATGGAAAATGTAATTTGTTTGCAGGGGAAGTAAATATGAAAAGTGAAACTATTCAGCCTCACCTTTGTTTTGATTTTGGGGCCCCTTATAATGCACTTGTTCTCCGACATGATGACATTAGCTTTTGGCTGTGGTGCATGCAATAAAAGCGCTATACAAATAAAATAGAATTGAATGGAAAATTGAAATTAATAGCTTTGGCTTTTACAATGCAACAATTTCTTACAATGCAAGTGAGCCTCAGGTTGTTGGCAATCAGTGAAGCTATTGTTTCTGACTAAGCAGATAAACTATCTAAAACTAGGCTTCAGCATGGATACTGCTATTGTGTAGGTTTTTACAGTGGGGCAAGACATTTTAAGTTGGATGATCAATATATATTAAAAACTTGAGACAAACCTTTTTAAAAAATACACTTTTAGCCTTTGGGTCAAGGTTGTTATTTAAAACTAACGCTAAAACTAAGCTGAAAACTATGCGTGAAAAAGCTGAAACAGAAAACAGAAAAAAGTTTTTGAAAAAACTAAAACTGTAGCAAACCCGCCTTTAAAAAAAACAAAAATAAGATAAAAATACATATGAATCTTTTCAGTTTTCGTCTTTTTGATTATTTATGTGCCAGGAAAGAAAGAGAGAATTTTGGGCAGATAATTTCCCCCCTTATTTCTGTTGAATGCAGCTTCACAAGATGGCGTCATGGTGATGATATCCTACAGACCAACAAATATGTGCACTCTAACCATGGGCACCTTGGGCTTATAGATTGCCAAATGAGTAAATGCCATCATGCATTTCTTTATCCCTGACTCTGCCAAGTCAGCTTTGCAACCTGGCAAAAAATATTAGGGAGAAAACGCCACAGCCCTGTTTGGGATTACTATGTGTAAGTCTCTGTCCCAAACTGACTGTGGATCGTTGTTTGGTTCATGAAATAATTCAAGACTTTAAGCTAGTCTGAGATGGTTTGCAAAATTAATTAAAATAAATATTAAAAAGGATTTGGTTTACTGTTCATTTTGCACAGTAGCTGATTTAATCACTTGGAGGTCTGTTCTAAAATGCCTCACTGCTGCTCCACTATAATTTTCCAGAAAAGATGTTATTTGATAGCATCTTGTTTACATTTAAAATTCTGCACTGCCGTGCCAGTATGCTTACTACAACATGTTTATATATATATAACTGTGGCAAACAAGCCTGCCACAGGCCACCGAAGTGGCTTTCCAAGGGGCCCTCCAGCACAGAGACACAGGGAGATGATGTTCAAATCAGTCCACATTTATTCACAAGGGTGGCAAGATGTTACAGCCAAGGAGCAGATGTTAAGCACTGTCATGACAGGGAGGCTCTTCTTTGTGTGGGCGGGGATGGCAGATTTAACCTGTGTCTACTGATTGCCTCACTACGCACAGGTGCAGCCACCCCTGTTCCTGGGTCCAATTAGCCTGGCCAATTATCTAATTCTTAACCAATTATCTAATTAGCCAGGTCTAATTAGCTTGACCCAGGGCAGGTGTGGCTGCTTAAACCAGCCATCCCCACACCACAATAATGTTTGGGACAAAGACATATTTTTTCTTTATTTGGCTCTGTACTCCAGACTCACATATCGTTAAAGTGCACATTCTGAGCTTACATTTACAGGTATTTTTATACAATTTGGTTTCGCCTTGATGCAATTTTTATACATAGCCCCTCCATTTCAGGGCACCATAATGTTTGGACATATTAATGTTATGTAAACGAAAGTAGTCTTAGTACTCACATATGCTTTGCATGCACTGACTGCTTGAGGTCTGTGACCCATAGACAGCACAACCGGTGGCGTTCTGCTAGGCCTGTACTGCAGCCATATTCGGCTCCTGCGTGTCTCGAAGGGCTATCTACTTTAGGTTTTCTCTTTAGCAAATGAAACGCATGTTCAGTTGGATTCGTATCAGGTGAATGACTTGGCCAGTGCGTTGGCAGTATGTTCAGGATCATTATCTTGCTGCAGAATGAAGCACCGTCCAATGAGCTTGGAGGCATTTGCTTTCAATTGAGCAGATAAGATGCTTACGTGCACTTCAGAATTAATTCGGCTGCTCCTATCAGCAGTTGCATCATCAGTGAAGACAAGGGGGCCAGCACCTGTGGCAGCCATACAGAACATGACCAAACCATAACACCCCTACCACCATGTTTCACAGATGAGAGGGGAGATTTGGATCTTGGCCAGTTCCTTTTGGCCTCCTTTGCTCTTGCCATCACTCTGATACAATCTACCCACTAGACCTTTTACCAGAACTCAGCAAGTTCTTTTAGGCACTTCTTAGCAAACCGTAACCTGGCCATCCTGTTTTTGTGGTTAACTAGTGGTTTGCATCTTGCAGTGTAACCTCTGTAGTCCTGTTTGTGAAGTCTTCTGCATACAGTAATTACTGACTCATCCTCCTGAAAAATGTTTCTGATCTGTCAGTCTGGTGTGTGGGGTTTTTTCTTTATTATGGTAAGAATTCTTTGGTAATGAACTGTAGAAGTCTTCTTTAGCCTTCCAGGCCCTTCGCAATTACGGAGCTCACCAGTGCTTTCTTTCCTTGACTTTCATTGGCTCAACTCTGGTCCTCATGCTGACAAACATGTCTCGTCTTGATTCTAGGTATTTTATTGCCTTTGGAGTCTGTTATTGGTGTTTGCCAGCATAAGGACCAGAGTTGTGCCAATGAATGTCAAGAAAACATTTATGAGGGAAAATAAATATTTTTTTAAAAACAGCCAGAGACATTGGCCATACGTCAACCTTACCAAAATCAACTGGAACATTATTAAGAAGAAAGATTGCTGATCACTGGTGAGCTCAGCAATAGCAAAGGGCCTGATAGGCCAAGGAAGACCTCTACAGTTGATGACCAAAGAAACCTTATATGACGTTATAATGAAAGGGTGTAGCTTAACTAGCTGGGTCTGACAACAGGTTCTGAGATGCCATTGGTTAATCATCCTAGTTGCTGAGGGTTTGACTTGACATGCCCGCTGCCCCATTCAAACTGGCATAAAGGAGCCTCATGCAGAACTGGGGCAAGGGTTATGCTGTTTAGCAGATGAAAGAGCAAATTCGTCTTCTGGGTTCTATTTGCATTCATTTATTTATTTATTTATTTTCATCTGAATATAAGTGTATTTATATAAATATCTTTATTTGATGCTATTCGAGAAGGTGGCCCGCAGGGGTCCCCATTTTAAAAGGCTCAGCAGAGAATATTGTTTTACAGTAAATAGATTAATTATGGACTTTCAGTTCCTTAAATAATGTAAAGAAATACATCTAGATTCCATATATGGTTTAATCAGTAGGAACTTTGGGATTAAGAAAAGTACATGATAAAGATTGGAAGAGTTAACTGATATGGATACTTCCTCCCCTGATGTCATTCAAAACCAAAAGAATTCTTATTTGAAACCAATTCTGTCATTCAGTTATAAAAGAGGAAACCTACGATTGACCAGCAGTGACCTTGCAGATTTCAGTTCTGCAAACCACTTGTATCCTTTATATTGATTTGTGTGCGATAGCATTCTCTTTCCTGTAAATATGTGTGCGTGAGTGTGTGCGTGAGTGTGTGTGTGTGTATGTGTGTGTACAGTAATTTGTGTGAAGTATGTAAAGCAGTGTGTGTGCAGGAAATAAACGTGTGTGTGTGTTAACTGTGTGTATATGTGTGGCAATATACACACAGTGTAACTGCGTGTATATATGTCTATGTGTGTGTGTGTGTGCGTGTGTGCGTGTATATGTGTCTATGTGTGTGTGTGTGTGTGTGTGCGAGTTTGTGCATGTGTGTATCTGCGCGTGTGTCTGTGTGTGTGTGCGTGAGAAAGCAGGTTGCTGGGTGCGAGGGGAAAAAGCATCACATGGATGAGCTGAATGAGTAGTGAGCGTCCAGACAGAGCTGAGTGAGCAACTGTCACCTGGGTGATCATGTGACAGGGTCTGGGCTGTTCTTCTTTCTCCTCCTCCATTTTTCATTTAGGAAAACGAAACAAAAAGGATTATAAAAACAATCAAATTTATTACAACAAGTCATTTTCAGGCACCTGGGCGTCGAGCAGTCAGTATTAATAGGGCTGCTGATCCGGTATCGCTGTCGTCATCTTTCACCCACCGGAAACAAGAACAGACAGACTGACAGACTCCCCTTTCTCACACTTCAGCATAAGGGCAGGCAGACTGACACCACACCCACCCGCCCCTGCCCCCCCTCCCACGCTGTTTCCCGTCATTGTGACAGCATGAAGGTAAGACATTAATAAACATATTGTCTCCTGGGTCACAGCTCAAGGGACAGACTAAAAGCCAATGTGGCTAAAATTAAAGCTGTGACAGCTGGCATGAATATGACATTACCACAGCATTACTGCACCATTACCACAGCCTCACCGCACCATTACCACAGCCTCACCGCACCAGTACCACAGCCTCACTGCACCAGCACCACAGCCTTTTCGCAGCGTTACCACAGCATTACCGCACCATTACCACAGCCTCACCGCACCAGTACCACAGCCTCACCGCACCAGTACCACAGCATTACCGCACCAGCACCACAGCCTTACCACAGCGTTACCACAGGCTGATTTTTTTTTTCTTCCATAATGTAAACAGAACAAGGTAACAGCTGACATCCCAGGAGTGCATTCTTTAAGTACACTGCAGTTAACTGTTTCTCAAACTGTATGAAAAGTAAATAAAACACAGTTAAATAAATATATATTAAATATATAAATAAATACGAAGCTAATGGTTCTCGGGCCGTTCAGGTCCATTTCCACGAGAGAACACGACATGAAGACGTGTGTAAATAAAATCAGCAAAAGTGAAAACCAGAAATATGAAAGAAGAGTCTCTAGGCGTGACCAAACAGAGAAATCCTAACCCGCGCTCTCTCTCTCTCCGGGACCCGTGCCGTCCCTCCCTCAGGAGGTTCTGGCTCTGGCCCCCCTGATCGACCTCCCTTTCCTGCTGACACACGTTTGGCCATTTAACTTCAGGTCCTTCAGTTCCTGCCACACGTGAGACAGGAAGTCCCTATGATTGGTCAGGACCGCGCAGCCGTAGATCTTCTGCTGGAAGGTGTTTCGGGCGGGGCCCGGGGCGGGGCCCGGGGCGGGGCCACGGCCAGGTCCGGCCACCTCTGGGGGCTCGTTGGGGTGCAGAGTTTGCAGGAGCCTGCGGACGCTGGCGTCCAGGTTGGCGATCTGGTCCTGGGCCTCCAGGAGCTCCTTCAGCAGCGGGTTCTCGGAATCCTGCAGGTTCTTCTGTTCCTCCGTCACCACGGCGATGTGCTGCCGGAACAGGCCCAGCGTGGTGTGAACGCTGCGCAGACGTTCCAGCGTTCCGTATCCGGTGATCTCCGCCCTCGGAACCTCCTTCACCGACAGCTTGCAGAACATCTCAGAGAAGTCCCCCTGACTGCTCATCTGGAGTAACCATGGAAACAATCACCCTGTCATTGTTTTCTGTTTCGAATGCTCTATATATATGTGCACAATGCAGTCATCTGACCAGTCCAGAAGAATTATCAAACTTTTCTTTGGACATATTTTTCAGTGTTTTATAACAGACTCTTGTCTGTTTCATAACATGAAATAACATAATGATGAGAACAGGCCATTCAGCTCAACAATGCTTGCCATTTTCCTGACTAAATTAATGCTCTGATTAATTACAGAATCAACAGTATCTAACTCTGTATCAAGCCTAGTCTTGAAAATCCCCAAAGTTTTGGCCTCTACTACGTGACCAGACGGGCTATTCCGCACATTGGCTACTCTCTGCATGAAAAAGTTTTTCCTAAAGTCCTCACGGAATTTACCTTTTACTCATTTCCATTTGTAATCCCTCGTTCTAGTAACGGGAATTTCTTTTCTGCTTGACTGATATTCCTGCGCTTCCCGCTCAGAGCGATAAGTACGTGTGTTGTGTACTCACATATGTAGTTCGGAGATCCTCGGCCTGTTTCTCCATCAGTCTGGAGAGCCGCGTGCTCTTGTGTAGGAGGCAGGCGCATTCTCCCTCCACCTGACACCTCTGGGACCCCTCTGCACTCAGCACCAACACCAGCGACAGCCACGCTGCAGAGACAAAGAGAACAACTCTTGATTTAAACTCCCCTGAAATATTTCTATTAACACCATACTCAGCAGTACTCAACATTTGCACCGTCATACAGTCTTACTATGAACATTATACTCTGTCCTGCTGAGTAGGACATTTATACGGTCATGCAGTCTTACTATAAACACTCTGATATATACTGCTCAACATTTGAGTCCTCAGCTCTTAATTCAGAATCAATATATATTTAGTACCATTAGTAATGCAATATCATCAGTAATGCAAGTCAGTTTACAGTATCCATACACTTGAATCACAGTTAATTTCATGACAACGATGATTGCTGCCTTCAAAAATACCAAGACAGTGGAACAGCCACAGGCATCTAACCTCAAAACACCAAATCGAATAAGGGTGAGAGGTCATGCTTCATACCGTTAAGCAAAAGGTCTAGTCATGATGTTCCGACAAGCATACACTTGCAAACTCACAAACACACACACATACAGTACTCATATACACACACAGTCACACACACATAGAAACACATGTGCTTCAATGCGGCCACATACACGTGTAATCACAAACGCACACAGTCGCTTACACACAAGCTCACAAACTCAAGCATGTACACACATTCATACGCTCGCAGTTTACAGATGCTGTAATGCCCTCCTAAGCGAACGAGGAGCCCAAAGTATTTACCCAGAGCAGGTGGATTCCATGCATGCGAGAGAGCCATTTCTGATGTGGCTTAGCCGTGTGCTGTTATACCGGCTAACTCATGATCGGCTGTCTGAAATACTTTTTAAAGACAGACCGCAAATTTGTCATGAGGAAATGACGTGTGAGTGAGGCAAGACTTTCTCAGAAATCTTTTTTTTTCATTCTTTTTAGGTGACATAGATAACCCCCCTCCCACACACGCTTACACACTCACACACGCACCTGAATACACACACACATGCACACACACACGCACATGCACAAACACGCATCCATGTACACATATTATACGGTTCCTGCCCTGTATCATCACACCATACGAAATCAGTACAAGGATACTGTGCCCCACACATCCCCAGCTGAACACCATAGAGTGTTACTGCACTCCTGTAAACTTTAGGGTGCTACTGCCTGAGCAGATAGGTGTGGCGCTTTCATGGAATAACTGCCTAGCCGCTGGAGGACCAGAATGTGTCCGATTACCAACTTGAAGCAGCAATTTAACGTATACATGTTCAGCTCTGCTTACCACGAGGGTTACATTTTTTTTTTTTTAATACTGAACATGGGTCGTGTAAGGACCTGTTGGAGCACGGTCACGGCCGCTGTAAGGGTACAGACCGCACAGCCCCGCTCCGAGCCTGGCAGGAAGCGCCCGTCGTACTGGAAGCAGGAAGTCTGTTTCTCAACAGCCCCGCGTGGCATGGGAGGGGCACCATTGCTACAGAGCGGCCAGACACACACGCGCGTCACCGTGACTGCCTCGGCCGTTCCTCCAGCCTCACACGTTCGTCAAAAGGCCTGCCGATATTTAGCAACACCTCCAAAAATACTAACCTAGTCGGGCGAGTTGACCTTCTTGAGAGAAATGTGGAAGCAGAGCAGAGGGCTGTGAAACAGTCGGCTGACCTCTGGCACAGCTTAGAGCCCAAAGCTGTATATAAACGTCACTGCATTTACTGTACACCAGACTGTAGAAGTGTGCACCAAAGACTTCTGCCCGGAATAAAAGCGTTTTTCTTATTCAACTTTGACACGTTTTTTTTTTTTTTTGCTTGATATAGACGGACTCTCCCTATCCTTATGCAATGTCCATCTAATGATAATCCTGTCCCTGCCATGACCCATGCATCATACATCAGCATCACATTTGCTGTTGTATCCAAGGATGACGTTTTTGAAGGGAGAGTCAAAGGGTCAGAAAGCCTGCTGTCAAGGGAGGCACGGTATCAGGCCCTGCTTTGTAAAAATATAGTCTTTTACTCTAATACAGTTATTCTTAACAAATAAAAAAACTTGAGTAATACAATTTTGTCTCAAAAACATTGGTGTCAAAAGTACATATATGCCTAAACAGTCCTTTAAATACAAAGTGAAGTCCGCAATAAAGTTTTACTTATTTAAGCTCATCTCAGTCTTATGAAACTGCATTGCACTACGGTAGGGGTTTTTGATTGGCTTTCATCCAGGGACACGCACCTTAGGTTGAAAGGCATCTCTGGGACCCCCATCATAAGTTAAAAAGGGTTATATTAAAAAAAAAAAAAAAAAAGGTTTTATAAAGATCACAGAGCTGGGGGTTGGCATTGTGGGGAGTTGTGTGATCAGGAATCTCACTGGGAATAGGCCTTTCACATGGAAGCAGAGCAACCCAAAAGTTTACAAATAGTAACTTAGCAACATTTCCAACAGGGAGGGTATTTCACAAAGCAAGCTAACTCAGTAAACCAGGCTTGTTTTGCTTTGCCTGACTTAAAGGGGAATTCCACCATAGAATCAACTTCTATTTGTAGAAGTGTAACTACCCTCCATATTAAAATGAGCTCTCAGCCAACTGTCTACCTTTAGTGAGTGCAGAGATATAGTCCCAAACTACTGTGCGTGCTCCAGGTACCTGCTCTACTAAAGACTACAAAGGGGCGGGCACTTAGAGTCTTTTGGCGGGTGTCAGTCACAGGCTGCCACTGCTACTGAATAAATACGGACTGGGCATATACTACTTGGCCTGGAGAGAGGCTAACCTTAATCGCTAGCAAGCTAGCCATTAAAGAAAGGTAAAAAAAAACTGCTTAATTTCTACTGAAAAGATATTCAATATTTGGTGGTCACAATAAATATGTGAAGAACAGATGTTTTTATCGAATACCGGTGGTGAGAAAGAAAGGGGGAGAGGAGATGAGGGCGTGAAAACATTCCCTCATTCGAGAGCTAAAACGGATATTCGCCACACCCCTGCATTTCAACGAATTATCGGACAAAAATAACACACTTATCTCGTGGCCATTCATTGAGGTTTTTCATTGCTATTCTCAATACTACGTCAATAGGAAACAACCTGCTTGACTAATCATTTTAGAAGAATAAAGGCAGAAGTAGCCTATGTGCGTCTGAGAGATCAATTTGCATACCAGTTCGACTGTCAGTTAAAAATGAAATGTTTTCATGTCAGGGGTGTTAGTCACTTCATGTGCAGTCACATTGTCAACAATGTCAAGTTTGGGTCAGTTATTCACATTGTCATTCTATCGCAAGGCTTATAAGATCAAGAATAGTACATGACTTCAGCTGGATTGATATGTGCAGTTAACCCATTGCATGACAGAAAGATTCACTTTACAGTAAACATAGCATATTATTCAGCCCCATTCTTTGGCTGAGATGGGAATTTCTGTGACTGCCTTCTCTTGGTTTGCTTCCTATCTAGCAGATAGGTCCTACCAGGTCAGCTGGATGGGATCTGTCAATGCAGTTCATCCCCTTGTTATAGAGAACAGGTATCTGTACTAGTGCCTCTGCTGTTCTCCATTTACACCAAATCTCTTGGTTCAGTCACTAATTCACATGGATACTCTTATCACTGTTATGCTGATAATATACAACCCTTATTCGCTTTCCCTCCCTCTGCCACACAGGTTAATGAGAGGGTATCTGCCTGCCTGGCTGACATCTCAACCTGGATGGCCAAGCATAAATAAATCAATTAAGAAAAAATGATCAAAATATGAAAAAAATGGGACTATGATATCATTGTTTAATGTTTTATCTCTAGGTCTAGGCAACTAGTTACCTGTTATTCGCAGTTTTTGCATGCTCTGAACTAGGCCATAACCAGTTAAGGCAATTAGGATCCAGTCTTTTATCCCTCTTTAAACTATAACAGCCAAAGCCTATTGTCAGATCAACCATGGCACATTAATCCATCGATGACCCTGTTGATGTTACCTGGACTACCTTGGATCTATGTTAATGTAGCCAGTGGTACCCGTATGTTAGGTGCGCGTTAGGTGTGCAACAGGTGAGCCTCTACCTGAATTCTTCAGCCTTGGGTCCTCACCTTTGTTCCCGGTGTTTGTTGGGGGACATCACTCGTGTCTTGAAGCCGGTATAAATAATCCTTGCTTTGCATTACATGTAAGTTTGCAATATGTGACATTGCTATTATAAATCGTCAGTTCTTTTTTACATGTTATGTGCCAGCGAGTTTGATTACCGGAGTTCGGCGTGAAATGCCACGGTGTCGCGTTGTATGCTGCGTGTAAACACTAACTCTACTGAGTTAGGCTGGAGTATTAGTTTTACCGACAATTGCGCACCCAAGAAGAAAGAAGTTTTGGATTTGTAACTTTATATTATGTGTCCAATTTATACAGATAAGCGAAGTCAACAAACCAGTCCCGTTGGTAACGCAGATTTTTCTGTCCATTGGTATGCCTTGTACATGCTCTCGCATTGCACTTTATGTAATCACATTTCGTTTTCCTTTATAAGCGTAAAACCGTAGTGTTTTTTTGTGTTCACTGCATAGTTGTGAGGGTCGCAAATCATACGCATGACGAGAGATTCCAGCTGCGTATTAACACTGGTATCTCATTAAACCACGTTTTCAACGTACAAAAATTACAAGTTACTCTCACTTGCAAAGCACTGTCTAATAATTCATTCAAACGGGCTAAATCTAGGCCTGCCATTGAAAGTATTGATATCAAAATGACGCCAAGTTACTGTAATACAAACAATACAGACTATCTTGCCTCAGAAATTAAAGAAGCTGTATTCCAAAGCAATGCCACCCAATGTCTCCTAAATTGTTTGAAGTCACTTTTAACTTTACCTCACCTGAGTGCTATATTCAGCTGTGAGTGGTGCATAGTTTGGAGTGAATCGCAGTGTATAACTTGGGCGTGCAGCCCCTTTTTCTCCATAGGAGTGCCCTTGGTATCTGAACTCTTCTGTGTGTGTCGCATATGCTTGAAGCGGGTTGCAGTGCATATTTTCCGAGTCAGTCTTATCCCAATTTAACTAAAGAACATATGGGCCGTATAACTTTGCTATTCTATACTGTTTAAACCACCAAGTTAATGGTACTCGCAACACTGCAATCTACTTTATTATCAGAATGGCCTTACCTGTATTGAGTACATACGTCCATACATAAATTATTTTGTTGAGAATGGTTTGGAAGATCTTGACTGGCCTGCACAAAGCCCTGACCTCAGCCAGTGCCAGCATGGGGCCTACTCCCGAATGAAGGGCTGCATTGAGGTGGCATTTTTGACAGTTGAAATCCTGGTTTCACTGCTTACGCCATCTCAGGGTGGTCCCCAACAGGGCCTCTGCCTGCGCTGTCCTCCACACCATTGCCCGTTTTAAGGAAGGAGAGGCCCTGTGCAGTGATCAATGAGAAGGAGCGCTGGGATATGCACCCATTTGGGCATGACATCAGCGAACTCATATGAGTGACTCATACAACTGTTATTACTTTGGATAATTAGGAACTACTTCAGTATCTACTTTTTGTGTCGATTTTTTTTCCCCCCCATTATTTAGACAATTGGACTAAGTAATGACATTCACAAATGAGTCAGTCATTTTAATTCAGTCACCTTCAGTTGCCTGTGAGTGGGAAATGCAATTAAAATAGGCTGCAAAACGTAAAGCACTGGCTCTGCATTGATTCTTAGAACTTACTTTTTTTTTTTTTAATTTCCAGCTTCAGCTTCCTCATTGTGGTGTCGGTATGCACTCTTGGAGCAGGCAGCCCTTAAAAGGTCAGAACGCAGGCAGCCACATGTACAGTTGGGCTTAAGTGGTTACACACATCTGCATTCTGACAAGACAATATAGAATAACACTATACTCACAAGATCCAGCATTTCCAGCTGTTTTAAGAAGCCTGCAACCCCAGCCTTCCCCCACACCGAGCAGCTTGTGCTGCAGCACAGTGCCAGCAACCTATTGGTGGAGGGCATCCTTGGGGGGTTATATAAGTGCTTGGTGCAGTTCATCCTTCATTACCTCTATGAAAACCCTTTTGGAATTTCCCCCAGGTTAATTCAACCCCCACCCCACCTCTCAAACCGAGGTTTATTTTGATGAGGGTAGTGCTCATCGAAAATAAATGTTTACAATCCTGAATAATAACAGTTTATTTATACAGGACTGGGACCCCGGCAGCCACCAGGAGGGGAACCAGTTCGACTGGTGGTGCTACTCGGGGGAGGATATTTGCGATAAAAACATTTATTTGCGATTATATAAATATCGCCGGTGTGAAACCCTCTTGCAAATTTATATCAAATTTTCATGCGACTGCATAGAAACGTTCCTGCCGAAATCGAGCATCCGTGTAACAGCGAGCCTTTAGCCTGGGAGTTTCCTCTGCAGTAAACGCACTTCGCGCAACATACCCAGAAATAATTGCATTAACAGTAGTCACAAAGCCAACTTCATTGCAGTCGTTTAAATGAACGCAGATACACAAAACACGATGCAAAAACAAAATGAATGACGTAATTGCTTGAAGACATTATTGCACGGCCAGTAAACTTACAACAGAGTTCCACATGCACAGATCAGGGGGAAGGCGCATATAAAATTATGGTGTTTTTAAACAAGATGTTTTTCCAGTTAATTTCTAAATTAATTCTTAAGTCCTTTGAAGTCCCTTTGAGATAAAAATCTCTGTTCCAAGAGAGTGTTTACCTTGTGCGTGGCCAGGAAGTCAGATGAACGCACTGTTGATTGCAACATACACTTTCCTGATTGCTCGGCATAGTGTGTCTTTGCTCATATTTTAATTCTGTGGCTTTGATGGTTCCCATTTCTCAACGGCACATACAAATGTGCTGGTGCGTGAAAGCAGAGCACAATATACAACGTCTGTGTCTCCGTTAGGGCCCTGCTTTGCTCAAAGTTGGCAATGTGAACTCCTATTGATCAGTGGAGATAAATGAAAGTCTTGGTTGGTTTAGCAGTAGGTATGTGGTCATTTTCCTGCTGCAAGGAGAAGTGCCGTTCAATGAGTTTGGAGGCATTTGGTTGGATCTGGGCAGACGTTTCTATACATTTCAGAATTCATCCTGCTGCTGCCATGAACAGTCATATCATCAATGAAGGCCAGTGAGCCAGTTCTAGTGGCGGCTATATATGCCCAAGCCATAACACTACTGTGCCTCTACCATGTTTCATAGATTAGAGTGGTGCTTTGGATGATGAGCAGTTCCTTTCTTACCCCATCCTTTCCTCTCCATCACTTCATTAATTTGATGTGTTTTGGTAATCATCTCATCTGTCCATAAGAACTCTACAGTTTTTTTAAAATGTGCTTTTTAGCAAACTCAAACCTAGCTGTTCTGTTCTTGAGGCTTTCCAGTGATTTACATCTTGCGGTGAACCCTCTGAGGTCATGCTGGTGTCATCTTCTCTTTGCGGTAGTTTTTGACGCATCTATACCTGCATCCTGGAGAGTGTTCTTGGTCTGTTCGACAGTTGAACGGTGGTTTTTCTTCACAACTGAAGGTATTCATCCCCTACAGTGGCTTTCCTTGGTCTACCAGGTTGTTTGCTATTGCTAAGCTCACCAGTATGTCTTGTGTCTTAACAATATATCAGAATGTTGCTTTTGACACATCCAATGTTCTGATCGATTTATGCAGATTTTCCAGCCTCATGGTGGCCTGCTTTACTGGCATTGACAGTAAACATTGACACTTTGGTCCTCATGTTGAGCAACAACAGTAACGGATTACAAATGCAAATCCCACCCCTAGAATCAAGACCTTTTGTTAGCTTACTTGTGCATGAACTAATGATACAACGACACAGCTGGCCAAGAAACAGCTGAACAGCCAATTGTCTGATTACTTTTGGTACCCTTAAATTTGGGGACAAAATTGCATACTTTATTGATTTTATTAGTAAAAAGAAGATAACGTCTTCCAGGGAACAAACTTAAACGTAACATATTTCTATAAAATTTAAAGCACAATTACCATTTATTTGCTGAATTCAACATGGTGAAAAAATAGTCAATGTGCTATGTGCAGAAGTTTAGGAACCCTGTCAGTCAGTATTTAGTAACACTTTACAGTATTTGGCAGAAATTACAGCTTCCAAACCATTCTATTATTACGTCTACATGGATGCTTCAATTTCTTCACTGATTCTGGGACACTAGCTTCTAGGATTTAGCTGAATCCATTCTTCCTTCCACCTGCACAGCGTTTCCTGTGCCACAGACAGTACTGTGTTCCAAACTGTCTTTGGCTTATCAAAGTGTTGTGTTGCATAATTCATGCATTGACCTTTTCATAAGATTGCCGGAAAGGTTTCATTCTGACTAATCTCCCGTGCAGATTATTTTTTGTGCAAACAGCCCTGTGCAGTGGGCCGTTACACTGGTGTCATGGGACCTCAGGCCTTCTGCAGTGGTATGCGGGGTTTTTCATTGCCTACCTGACCAGTCTGCAAGCAGTTCTGTCAGATTTCGCTTGCCTCGATTTTACCGGTTCCCCTTAACTTCCATTTCTTAGTGATGTTTCTGACTCTGTAAAATTCCAAGCTTCTTATAGCCTTGCACTGCTTTTGGAAGAGTACATTTTCAAGTCCTCAGGCAGCTGCGTAGAGGGGCCTGTGGTTGTTGAGAGTAAGCACAACACCCTGAGAGGTTAGAAAGGTCTAAGTATTTATTAAGCTCTGGATTTTTCTTCACCTGGCTTAATTTCAGGCCTAGTGTTTAGAGATCTTTAAGAAGTATTAATGGATCAACTGGGAAGGTGCCTAAACTTTTGCACATGACACATTCACTGTCTTATTTTTTCAAAGTTTTAAGTTAAGCAAATGAGAAATAGTTGCACATCAAATTTTTCAAAATTGTGTCCTGATTAAGGTTGTACCCTGCAGAGGTTGTGTTAACTTCTTTTCACTTTGAGAAGCAATTTGACCGGGGTGCCCAAACTTTTGCATACCACTTTATATTGGCACCTTCACTGAGATATGTTGCAATTTCCCACATTTGGAATATATTTTGTACTTTATTAATCCTTTGATGGAATTAACCAAAATAACCCATTTTCAATGTAAGAATTTAGCTTGAGTATTGGTGCCTGTGTGATTAGTACCTTCTGCGACATCCCCTGACTAAGATGGTGGCACTGAGCCCTTGTCTGTAGTGTTTAATGCAAAGGCAACTTTAGGTCAAGAATGTTACAGTATGTCTAGTGTGATTTTGCAACTTCAGGATTGTATGTGCATGGAGCCAATGAGCACATTCAAAAGGAGAGAGACATGTCGACAGGGTTCACTGAGGAGCATTAAAGAAAACCCAAAAGATTAGTTTCCTCAAATATTCATTGGATTACCTGCCTAGCCTTTATGAAAATGAAAAGATTTTTAAGCTCTATAAGAGAAATATCCTTGTCCAGCTTCTCCCAACTTATGAAATCAAGACTGATTTACTGTGGAGGTCACTCCATTGCATTGCAGACCTGGGTCAAATATGTATTTGTTTTGGATTCAAATATTTTCTATGCTTTACTGATCCTGTCTGGTGTATTGGAACCAATGAAACACTCTCAAGTGCAAACCCCACCTTCTGGTCCTATTGACAGGCTCAATTACACCAGGTAAGATTAATAGAGCACAGAAAAGTATTTGAATCCAAAACAGATATGTACTTGACCCAGTTCTGGTGCATTGTTACCGTAAAGCTGACTGTAGCCCCTGAACGCGTGGCTGACAGGATGTCCTGGGGTGGGTTGATGAGCGATAGGATGGGCCTACAGCTTCAATGGGATGACCTGTGTTAACCAGAACACTTCAGCTGCTTTTATTGACCTCGTATTTACGTATGCCACCCTGTAACCCTTATGACTGCTTAGGTTCAGCAGACTGACATGAGAAGTGTGCAGGGTGCCATGGCTGCTTAGCTTTGCCGCTTGGTTTACCAGCATTCATGCGGTCAACTGCAGATAACGGCACTCTTATTCAGGCCAAAGGTGGGTGCCAGTCACATGCCCCCTCCTGCTTCAGACAGCTAACATTACGTGACCTCATTTCATCAGGGCATTAACCTTTCAAAAAAGAAAATGGCAATTGTTTTCAACCGACCAAAAGATGACATGAAATCCACATGAAGATAATGATACGATCAGAGGTGCTCTCAAAAATCCTATGTCAACGGAAAAATCTATTTCTGATTAGCTAGGATAATGTGCTGATAATTGGCCCGTTAAAAAAGGTTTCGCTTCCTGTTTCAGATGTGTGATGAGATTTGTGTGGAGTTGAACAGAAGCAAGGGGATGGGGACGCACATCTACTCTGAGCTCAGTGTGTCTGAAAGACTGCACCCCAACCCCCCACCCCCCCTGCCCCCCCCCCCCCCCCCCCAGAGAGCTCGGCGCACAGGATACCTGGGGAAAAGTGCAGGGGAACTCAGGTGGCCGCACATGCTTTTGGTGTGGTGTAGCCCCGGTGCTTTCCGGCGTGCCACTGTCCCGTGCACCCCTGGGCTTCTCAGAAGCTGCGGCTCGGTTCTCGCCGAGCGTGGCCCGCTTGCGAGAAAGCCCCGGTGGCGGAGCTTCGCGGGAGCTTAGGATTGGCGGGAGGACCGGGTACCGCCGAAAAACACGATGCCACCACACATCCTGCCTTCGCTTTCATTTTAAGCCCCCGACGCAGTCAGAGCAAGCAGCCCTCAGACCACAGAATTCTTCAGAAAAGTGAAACTGAATGTGCGATGCGTGCACGACAGCTCCCCAGCTCAAATGAAATGCATGAATGTGTTCTGAAAATACCGTTTAATAACATAACGTGACGTGACAGAAAATGTACCGAGCTGTTTTATTGACAGTGAATTAAACTCTCAGGTTTTTATGCACCGTAGAGAAAGGGGTAATGATTCACTCGTTGTATAATGTGAACAGGATCCACTGGAGCGCTGCTAGCATTGAAGTGAACTCTGATAGAAGCGAGAGCTGTGCAGCTTGAATAGCCATCGATGGCATCAGTACTGCAGAGGAAATGCGTACGGGGTTTCGGAAGGAAAGTCCCGCTTTTCTAACGAATTCTAACGAATTGCCAGTTCAGCTGAGGAAGCATCTCTGATCAGATCCTGCTGAAAAGCACATAAACTTCAAAAAGGTAAAAACAAGTTTTGATGAGGTTCATTAAAAAAAAAAAAAAAAAAAAAAAAAACCCATACTACATAGTCCTACAGAACTCAAAAAACTTGTAAGTAAAATGCTCCATGTAAATGACAGAACCAGTGTCATAAACCTCTTGTTATTTCTGGTACTTCACATAATGCAATGAGTTACCCATCATGTAGGCAAGACAACAACAGGAGGCTGTTCAACTCTCCCTGCTGTACAGCAGCGAAAGGGGCGCCCTTTATAAACTTGAAGTCCCGAGCGTAGTGTAACGGTTAGGGTAGAGGGCTTGCAGAGCCCTCGACACACTAATTAGTGTCCACATCAATGTTTACGTTTAAAGACACATCTACCTCAAAATATGTAGTTCCTTCGATGCAGAAACTTCTGAGGTCCAGGTAACGGTTGCAATTGATCTGTCAATCTATGATCCAGTGGCATTATTCTGAGTGTGGCTCGGGGAAGCTGAGTCATTGTACGAGCGCTCGTGAACTTCTCGCCCTTGTCTCTTTTAAGAAGGAAATATGATTTTTGCACAACTTGTAGATTGTAGATGTGGTCAGTGTGACATACAGGATCCACAAACACCATTACATAAGGCGTGGATTCCCGCTTACCTTCAAATTTCCCACATCCGCGGTCGTTTTGCTTCACCAGCGAAAACTTCATCACCCCGCACAATGCAATGTCCCATAGTTTTTCTGTTATGCTGTTCAGATAGACGCAGCTGGCTGAAAACAGGGTTGACCTGAACGATGGTTACAGTCTCCTTCAGGTCATCTCTCATCCACTTAACATACTTGTCGTAATCGGTGATGCCATACTGTTGCCTTGTCGATATTGCGGAACATACTAGCAGTTGGAGAACCCTACCATACATTTAATATAACAGTGGATACCCAGGGGGCACTGACTCAGAGTCCAGGGAAACATTTTTGATAGAAAACGGGAGAAATACTCATACCCATTCATGCCAGGGCTGCCCTACCCTACTCCTGGAGATCTAACGGCCTGTACGTTTTCACTCAAACCCTAAAAAAAGTACACCTCATTCAACAGATAGAGATTTCATGATGCTGCTAATTAGTAGAATCAAGTGTGCAAAATTAGGGTTGAAGTGAAAACTTACAAGAAGGTACAGTAGATCTCCAGGAGCAGGGTCGGACACCTCATTTATACTGACCATGACACCAATGCATGGAATCTCAAATCTGGACCTCGAATCCAAATATGGCCCTGGTTTTCTTTTCCAGGTAGTTTACTGAACTCTTTAGTGCTACTGACTGGCCAGAATGTTTTCACACCTGACTCCCAGGTCAAGAGAGTGTAGAAAACCAGCAGTTCTTGGACTTTGAGGGTCGTGATTTGAGTAACCAGACCTTGATGCGTAAGGATAGCTGTGACTAAGAATATATGAATACATATCTACGAACCTTTCGACAACTGATCTGTGTATTGTTTTGTTGTATGTTGTGATTTATTATTCTATGTTTCTTGTCTTTAATTCGTGAAAACTCAATAAAAATGTAAGTGACACAAAATAAAATAGGGCAACCTCATTCTGTATAAGGCGACATCTCAGAGAACGTTGTTGCAGTGAGTGCGTCAACCGCCTGGAGTGAAGTGCTGAGCAGACACCTAATCCAACCCAACGCTCTGCGAATGAGAGGCATCATTAGGCGAAAAGCTATTAATCAGTCCATTACATTTACCATATGATAAAACAAACTCACACATCAAACCAGAACAAGCCGAAGATGAATTACCAACCAGAAATTTTACCTGAAAAAATAATCTGTTTTTACAACCTGATGTTTTGAACTGTGCATTTGACTGACAATCTGGTCGCTGCTCTGACTTGGTGGTAGACGACAGGATCCATCTGGAGTCTGGCCATCTTGGTTTGGCTCAGCTGTGCAGGTATGGGAAGCACTTCTTTGGCCCTGAAAAGAAAACCAATTGGTCGTCAATCAGGATCATGCAGCCAATGGAGTGTGGGGATGGCACCCAAGGCATGAATGTAAATTCCAATAAAATAACTATTAAAAAAGAACATGTGCTGACACATTAACTTGGATTCTATTAAATGTAAAATATGAAACACAAACCTCTAAAAAGCAGCATAATCTCAGGAGTTTCACTGATATATACTGCCCTCTCCTGGCAACGTCAGAAATTACAGATGGGAATGAAGTCCAAACACCATCGTGACTGCTCTGAGAAAAACACAAGAATCAACGTTTTAGCCCATTTGGGGTCTTCGTTAGGACAGGAGGGCATTTGACTGCATGCATGTAAATAACCTTGCAAGTCAGACATGACATCAGACGGAGAAAGGTTTGCTTACAATTCTGCACATGATAATGATGTTTCAAACGCAAGTCTCACACAAAGTACAAACTTACTCAGAGTATCAAAACCACAATATCAGAAAGAGCACAAATGTAATCACTACAATATTTCAAACTGATTAACATCAGGTTAAATGAACCATCATAATGTCAATACAATTGATACAGCAATTAATATTAATACAAATTTTAAATCTAGAAAACAAACATTTAAAAAATCAACAATAAGGATAATAGGTAGACCTTTCATAGTGTGCAAAGGTACATAAATATTGTAATACAGTATATCTTCAGAATATACAGAAATTACACAAGTGCACTAATACCCCGCACTGTAGTGCATATGCTGATAAAGAAAAGCAATAACAAAAATTGCCTAATTGGTCTGAATAAGGGGTTTGACATTTGGTTTATAATTAACTATTGTCTTTTTTTTATGAATTCATACTGAATTTGTCAAAAGTGTGAAATAAATATACCATAAAATAGCTTTGAGTTTCCTGGATTGTCAAAGGTGTTTTTAAAACTGATGCTGTGTCAGTCAGGAGGCAGGCAGGGACTGACACATGGTACGCTGGTGGAATGTATGCGACGTGACCCTTGACCCCTGACAGCTGAAGCTATGGGCCTCTGCTGCTGCTGCAACTCATGTTGTCCTCCCTGATGATGAAGTTAACTTCCCCACCGTGTCCCGGTCCTGTAACAGCCACAGCACGTGGCGCGCTAGCTGATTTATAGCCCCCAAGGACACGCAGGGTAACAGTGCAGTACATGTGAGGACAGTGTGAGGATAATGCCCTCTGCTGGACAGGATGTCTAATAGCACGTGCAGGATTAGTGCTGTGAATGCAGTGTCCTCCGAAAGGTGTTTTTTTTGCCCCACTTTTGCCTAAAATGCGACCTCATGCTGTATCCGCCCCGTTACGATTGGTCAGATTCAAAGTGTCATTCTCTGACCAATCCTAGGCAGGGCAGATTCAGCGAGGGGTGTTTTAGGGAAAAGCAGGTGCAAAAAAAAAAAAAACCTCTAAAAGACATTGCAAATATTCATTTATGGGTTATTTGTATGTACAAAAAATGATGAATAAAATTCACTTTATCATTTATCACATGTTTCTTCTGCTCAGCAATGTCTAAAAATATATCATATTAAAATACCTTTGCTCAGTGTGAAAATTCATTATTTTACACAAAATACTCTGAAAAAGACATCCCAATTGTTGGCGCAACTACTTCCTACACCCTGCTGTTCCAAGACAATTACACTGTCTTCTGTGCTGTTTGTCAAGGTTGGAGAATACATAGCAAAGGATCCACAAAAGTCTGTGGTCTTTGCTTGTGCACTCTTGTTAAGCTCACCCCCACAGGTTTTCAGTGGTGTTTAGGTCTGGGATGCAAAAGCTTGATGTTGTGGTCTGTTATTTATTTATTCATTTTGATTGATTTATTTTTATGTATTATTAGTATTATTATTGATAATAATAATAATAATTATTATTATGATTATTATTATTATTATTTTCTTATTATTTATAGGAATTCTTTGAAATGTTTTTCCAATCAAAGTTCCAAACACATTTAGCACATAACTGCACATACTGACATTTCTGGTTTGATGACAGGAGAGGCTTTCTCCTGGCAAACCTTCCGAATAGCTTCTCTGGAAGCGGAAGTGCTAGTTTTGGAGTCTTTGCGCCCCCCTTGGATAATTTTCTTTCTCTCCAACCACCCTCCTCACTATAGGTGGGGGCATAAGACACTTGTGCTCTTTCATGCAGGTTCATCACAGCCTGTTAGCTTCATAATGATTGCCCTAGTAGTGGAGATGGGTGTTTTAATGTGATTAGATAATTTTGTATCCATTTTATGCCTAATTTATGAAGATAAACAACCTTCTGTCTCATTCAATGTGGGTTTTCTAACCTTTCCCATGTTGATGAACAACTAATGAAGTTTGACGTGTGTGTCAGCTCATATTTATACACCCAAGAGGAACAGGAAGTCAACAGTGTTCCTGAAGACTCTAATGAACATAAAAAGCAGAATATAATCACAATATAATTCTATTTGAGTTTTTCATAAGAATTTCATGGATAATTACAGCAAACATGTTGTTGAGAAAATATTTATTTTCTGTGAACAAATTTTTTTCAAGTGTGCAAGAGTGCAACATCAAGCTGATAAAAAACACATTTTCTCATAGCCTTTTTCTCATAGCCTTTTTATCTCATCTTTACCAATGGTGGCAACAGTTTTGGATGGTATTGCATGTTGTATAGGTATTGTGTGTTTTTGTCATTTGCATTGATTTAGACATTGACAGACACATAGCACATCTACTGCAACAAGGTGCTGTTTTTTTCTTTGTGCTGTTTTCTCGGACCCTATTTACACACACACACACACACACACACACACACAGCAGTAGAGTAGTGGTGTCCTTACTCCCCCTCTCTCTGTGGGCTGTTCTGGGACCAGCAGCTGCAGCTCAAAGGAAAATAAGGTAAAAGTTGTGCCCACAAAAGGACAGGTCTCCTGATACAGGGGTCACACACACGTTCCTCAGGGGGAAACATGTTCCTATCAGGTTGTATTTATGAGCTCTGCTACACTGGGGTCAACTGCCCCAGTGAGCCTAACGCTAACGCTAAGCATGGCGCTAAGCCCCAAGGGCCTAATAAACAACTAACTGTACAGGTTAAATCAAAGCCTGTTAACTCAATCAAAACACACAGACCTGCCACACAATCACCTGCACAAGTAAAACCAAAGCCCATCACTAAAATCAAACAGAGAGAGAGAGCAGAAGTGGGATTAGAATATCTACATACCTTTGTAAAACTGCCATTCCTAGCAGTTACAGCAGCAGGATAGCTAGTGAGACTCACACTCGCCACACATGGAGAGGGTCACCGGTCTGGAATTAGAGTCCCCCCTGCAGTGAGGAGCTCACAGAAGTGCTTAGTTCCTGTCATGGTGAACATGCCAGGAATGCTGATGAGAAGCGAACAGATGCTGGCCGCTGGTGTGCTTGCAGACTGACTGCATGCGTGGAAGCCTATCAATCCTTCCTAGGAAGTAAATATATCCTCACCTTCTTAACCACTAAGAAAACCTCATAAACATTTACTGTCAGTTATGTGAGGGCAAACGCATCAAGCAACAACCTATGAGTATTACATATTAACAAGCGATGACTGCTTTATTACACATCTTAGATTAAGCAGTAACAGGAAAACACTATTACCAATGAACTGCAAACACTGCGATCAGTGATCATATAATCTATGAATCTATGTGTTGCATTTCAATATTATTCAATATATTTTATAACTGAAACTATTACAAAAACACCTGTTAATTGCACATTAATAACACGTAACTCTGCTGCTATCTGTTCTTTACTGAAAATGTACATTTGATCACAACATGGCAATAAATGCATACAATTCCATCGTGGCTGCCCTGTACTTTGAGTGTCCCACACGCAATCATGTGCAATATACAGTTTGAAAATTATAAAATAATAAATATTGATAAAGAAAGGACTATTTGTGATTAGGGCATTTGCAATGTATGTTCATGTATTCGTCACATTATCTGTCACTGTCTACAACATTTTTTGACAGTTTGACTCTTGAAATATGTCTATGACTTGATATATGACATAACTACAGCACTAAATGAGCATGTTAAATTTTGAGCCAGATGTAACAATAAACAGATAAATAAAATAGAATTTCTGTGACATGACAAAGGTCTTGAAAATTTAAAAAATATTCTATAAATTCATATTAAAAACATATAAGCTGAAATAAATATTCAATATTATGAATTCTATTTTGTGCTAAAGTTTACATGTAAACATAATATTTCTCCAGTAGTATGTGTAGAATTATTTTCTTAACAGTTACATTATTATACAGTAATTGATTTTTATTTTCATTTCAACTTCAGTTGGAAAATTTTGTGTCACAAATACAAGGTATAGACATTCGGTCTAATTGTGATCTCTAGCCTGTTTTCTCAAATCAGCTCTTAAACTCAAAAAAGAGGTGACCCTGCAACAGCTGAAGTCACTGAAGCTCAATTAACTGACATTAATCACATTTGAATTTGATTATGTCTCTTTAAAGTAAAACTAAGGTAATAAACAAATAAATATCCCATGTTACATCTTCCCATCACTAGTTGGAAGCAGGACCAGCTTTAGAAATATACTGCTTTGTAAATATGCAAATCTGTACAAAGACAAGATTTTGTTGGTATGTACGACAAAGAATTTTCACTGAAACCAAAACATTCAACAAAAAACATTTATCAAAACTTACCGATATTTCTGACTTTTAGAAGAATGTCCTTCTGAAACTCTAAAATTTAAAATACTTATGAAATATACTTTGGAGAATATACATGCCTGTGATTGGTTACAAAGATTTGATTAAATGTCTGACCGTAAAAAAAAAAAGATCTACAGATTGGATAAAGTAGCCACATCTTAACATACCCATAATTGGCTGAAACTACTGACAAATTCATACCTTGACCAAAGCTTGACCATACCTTGATGTCCAAATATAGCTTGTGCTGGGCTAGCACTTACAACCCAATATAAGGAGCAGCACAGAGGTGTTCACAACACAGAAGGACATTACGACACAGCCTGTGGTGAGTCCCACACATCATTCAGCCTACACTGTCGGAGCAGATCCCATATGAACATTTTACTGTCTTTATTTAATGCTGTAGGGACTCATGCAGTTGTCATGAGTGTGTGTGTGTGTGTGTGTGTGTGCGTGTGTGTGCATGTGGGTTTGTTTGTGTGTGTGCATACAGAGGATTGTTAAAACACATCTGAAATGTGGTTTTCATGTGGCTGAAATATGTGAATAAATGAATAGATCAGAGAAGGTTAGCACAAATATGTTGAACCAGCCTAGATGGCTGAATGGCCTGTTCTTGTCATTCTATATGTGTATGTTTTGATGATGATTGTAATGGCTGTTATTTTAATTAGACATTTTATGTTTGCAGAAAAAAAGCTGAATTGAAAGTGTTTTAAAAACATAATGTTTTACAGTGTCCTGGAATACAACTGCTCTTGGGGGGTGAGAAAAGGTATGTTTTTATTTTACATGATCCTTTATTTACCTAGGCGAGTCCCATTGAGATAAAAATGTTAAGTTTCAGCACACCACATTTAACAATTCTGTAAAGTAGTAGAACACAAAATCAATTACGAAATGGAAAGAGTCTTCTTGATCTAACAGGTCAACGGCACCTTATCCGCCATAGTAAGGACACCTGACAGCTTTTATGGTTCGTAAAAAGCTTAAAATAGTAAACAATGGGATGGAATGCTGAAGCTGAGCTGATTTAAACACCATGAAGCACAGTAAACAAAAGCAATCTTCCCAAATTCAGAGTAAGGTTAAGGCACAGTGAAAAGCAAATCAAAATGGCGGATGAGAGGTTTTGCATTTGAGACTAACAAAGGCACTGTGATGAACTGCCAGTGGCCCGCATGGTAGTGTTGGGGGCACACAGGTGCAGAATGTCTCTGCAATCAATCACAGGAAGATAGGCAGTTAAAATGTGTTTCCTTCTAGCATAGAACATAAAATGGCTTGTTTATAATTATAAAATAAATATAAATTAATTTTTGCTTTTTCAAAAAACAAGACAGTCATTGTGGGTTATAATTTGAGTTTCTCATCCAGCCAAATTTCTAAATATTTGGAAGATGTTATGTGCTCAATACATTTCCAATACATGGTAGAAATATTTTATTAGCAGCAGCCTGGGAATGAGATCTAAATAAATACATAATCTTTGTTTTATTAGAATTGAGATTAAAAACTCAATTAAGATCACAGAGATCAGCTAGAAGGTTGTTAAAATACAACAGTAGGAGTTACTGAACTGCTTGAGACAAAGTGGTATAGAAGTCAATGATGATGTTGTCTGACTACAGATGGTTTTTAAAACCCTGCATAGGTAAAGACATGTTATTAATATGAAATATAAATATAATGGAATCAAGGACAGACCCTTGAGGTACATCCCTGGTGATCAAAACTGATGCACAATTTTCCCCATCAATATATACACTGAGAGTTCTATTGTAAAGATAATTATCAAACCAACTAGCTGCCCGGGAGCAATGCTACAATGATAATGTGTGATGCTCTTTCTTCTTAAAGACAAACATAAAATGTACTTAAAGAATAAGAAAGTTTATGAAGGGAGTGTTTACTAAACTGTAATACTCTGTACCACCACAGTGAGCAGCAACCATGAGTACCGACGCTGAAATGGCCGTTTACGGCAAGGCCGCCATCTACCTGCGGAAGCCGGAGCAGGAGAGACTCGAGGCTCAAAGCAGACCTTTCGATGCCAAGACTGCCTGCTATGTGACTGATACTAAGGAGCTGTACCTTAAAGGCACAATCCTGAGCAAAGAAGGGGGCAAAGTCACCGTCAAAGTCACTGACACTCAAGAAGTACGTCTTTCAACTATTGCAGAAAAAATATCCACTGAGCAATGTAAACATGCTTAACATTCTAAGGGTCTTGGCTGATTATCTGATGACATTACTTTTTTTTCAGACTGTAACAGTTAAGGAGGATGATGTCACCCCAATGAACCCTCCCAAGTTCGATAAAATTGAGGACATGGCCATGATGACTCACCTCAATGAAGCCTCTGTGCTGTATAACCTCAAAGAGCGTTACGCAGCATGGATGATCTACGTAAGTCATTCAAAACTGTTCACAATTCATGATTTTTCCATGTTGCATGAAATCTGCAGGTTATCTGAAATGTGTTGCCTTCCTGTTTCAGACCTACTCTGGGCTGTTCTGTGCCACGGTAAATCCCTACAAGTGGCTCCCAGTGTACGACCAAGAGGTCGTATCGGCCTACAGAGGCAAAAAGCGCATGGAGGCCCCACCACACATCTTCTCTGTCTCAGACAATGCCTATCAGTTCATGCTCACTGGTAAGGGTGCACTTAAAATGGTCTGTGGACATGTTTTACTTTCATATTTACTGTAATTCAATAGATTTGCTAAAAAAATACACTTTGTTTTTGCAGATAGAGAAAATCAGTCTGTCCTGATTACGTAAGTATTTCCAGGAAGCTTCTTTACCTGTACAAAAATAACTGCTCATCTTGTATTGGATCTGGTTTAACAAGACTTCTCCAGGCTGACCTGCTCTTGCCTTTCTTAATTCTCAGTGGAGAATCTGGTGCTGGAAAGACTGTGAACACCAAACGTGTCATCCAGTACTTTGCGACAATCGCAGTGGCAGGTGACAAAAAGAAAGAAGCAGGTGGCAAAATACAGGTGAAAAAATGTTTCGGTCATCATTGAGCAACGCGTTGTTGAAAGAGATAAATGTACATTATATTGAAAATAGCAGAATAAAGGCATTGAAAGTGCAGGAACATGCTGGAGTTTATCTCCTGTGACCTGTGTTCGTCAAATCCTTTGCCTTCTGTAGGGATCCCTGGAGGATCAGATCATTGCTGCTAACCCCCTGCTGGAAGCTTATGGAAATGCCAAGACTGTGAGGAATGACAACTCCTCTCGATTTGTAAGTGTGAAAGGAAACCATAAGCCATTAAAGGGATTTCTTGGAATCTGTTGACAGTTCATCAATGCTAATAACACTGTACTGTTTCCAATAGGGTAAATTCATCAGAATTCATTTTGGCACATCTGGAAAACTGGCCAGTGCTGACATTGAGACTTGTGAGTTAAAAAAAAAAATTTGTTAATTTTAACATTCATAGGTTATTTCTATGGGAATGTTCATTTGATATGATTTTTAAAATCTTTCTTGGCCAGATCTGCTGGAGAAGTCCAGAGTAACATTCCAGCTC
This sequence comes from Anguilla rostrata, assembly GCF_018555375.3. Classification (NCBI taxonomy): domain Eukaryota; kingdom Metazoa; phylum Chordata; class Actinopteri; order Anguilliformes; family Anguillidae; genus Anguilla; species Anguilla rostrata. The sequence continues at coordinate 27,747,528 of NC_057946.1, read as the reverse complement.
CCAGATGAGAGAGGCTACCACATCTTCTACCAGATGATGACCAACCACAAACCTGAGCTGATTGGTGAGATTGCCTACATGAAACTTTATAAAATAATATGAGTGGAAAACATGGGGAAATGTCTGACTGATCTCAATCAACCTTTTGTTTTTAACAGAAATGACGCTCATCACAACCAACCCCTACGATTTCCCCATGATCAGCCAGGGCCAGATCACAGTGGCCAGCATTGATGACAAGGAGGAGCTGGTGGCCACAGATGTGAGTGATTCACACATGGCAAAGGCTCATACTCCAAAGGCTCATAACCCTCTATTAACCTCTTAATTGGGTAGTTGACCACAAATCAGAGCACTCATTTACAAAGCAAGTGTTGATCGCCACATTTGACTCCATCAAGCTTCCGCTCTAAAGCATAGAAAATGTTAGCTTACACTGTCTGCACACCACACATGTCTAGTTTTAAAATGGTGAAAGTGCTCATAGGGTACTTGTACAGCGATAACAGGTACGCTTACATAATCTGTGGAATGTCTTTCATTTCATTTCTATGCATAATTACAAATTAATTAGGAAAAGAAAAGCAAATAAAAAATTCATTACAGCCACACAAATGTAAATATAATTTTAAAAAATTATGCCAGTTTCTAAGCTTCCAACTAAGTTCTCTAATGGTCATGTGTGCTTTTTGACTAATATAAATGATCTACTCTATATTATTGGCAATGTAGCTGCTTAGCTAGATTGACTAACTAATGATACCCTTGATTGCTTGCTAGCTAGCTGCATCATCAATGTTCCTGATGTGAATGATGTCATTGATCCTATGTAGCTTCCTGGTTAGCTACTTGAAAACTCATATAAAACTCAAAGACACCTATCTTATTGAATTTTACCTCCCATATTAGCACTTAGCCAACTGTGTACTAAGCAAACAATTCCATTGGTGAGCAGGTTGAAACTAGCACTAGTTAAGACGGCTACTAATAAATAAGGAAAACAATTATATTAATAATGTAATGTGACAGTGATGTATCTGAAAGTCTTCTATTAATAATAGCTTTTTTTGTGCTTGATAGACTTACAATAGTCAGTAAGGACAGCGAGACTTCACAAACATTCTCTAATCTAAACCCATCCTTGTCATCTAGACTGCCATTGACATCTTGGGCTTCACCAATGATGAGAAAATGGGCATCTACAAGCTGACTGGTGCTGTGATTCACCATGGTAACATGAAGTTCAAACAGAAGCAGCGTGAGGAGCAGGCTGAACCTGATGGCACAGAGGGTGAGTACAGTTACCGAGAAATCAGCAATTTTCATTTTTTTGTTCAATTGTCAGGTCAACTATAAATCAGCTATGATAGATTTTACAAGAGCAAAAATGTTTCTAGCAAAAAAATTCTTCATACAAATTTAATAATAATTCTGGTTATGATAATTATTAGCAGTTGATGAAAGAAAACCACGATCACAACATCAAAACTCCTAAAAGCTAAACTCCTGGTCATTTAGTGCCCATAATACATTTACAGTATGTACAGAACAACACTAAAACTAAGTAAATTGGTTCTACATCATTGTGCATTTGACTGGCTAGTCATCAGGTCACAGAAAAGATATGTTAGGTTTGTGCTAATCAGTGTCTGTGTAACCACAATCCCTCATTCTCACATTGCTGCATTCTCATTCCAGTGGCTGATAAAGTTGGATATCTCTTGGGCTTGAACTCAGCTGATATGCTTAAGGCTATGTGCTATCCCAGAGTGAAGGTCGGCAATGAGTTTGTCACCAAGGGGCAGACTGTACCACAGGTAGAGTATTTATGCTTCAAGACACGTGTTCTTCAGTTTACTTGCATTTACTATACAAATTTAAAAATCCCATTTTCATAAATAAGGAACTGCTGAATTGCTTCAACATCCTTTGAGCACAGAAGTTATTCTTATAGTGTTTGTATTACTTTTACAGGTCAACAATTCAGTAATGGCTCTGGCCAAATCTATCTATGAGAGAATGTTCTTGTGGATGGTCATCCGCATCAACCAGATGTTGGACACAAAGCAGTCCAGACAGTTCTTCATCGGTGTGCTGGATATTGCTGGCTTTGAAATTTTTGATGTAAGTAATAAGTCATAAAAATGCAAAAATGATTTCCTTTAACATGCAACATAATTAGTGCTGACTTGCGTCATTATTTTCACTCAAAGTACAACAGCATGGAACAGCTGTGCATCAACTTCACCAATGAGAAACTGCAACAGTTCTTCAACCACCACATGTTTGTGCTGGAACAAGAGGAGTACAAGAAAGAGGGAATTGATTGGGAGTTCATTGACTTCGGTATGGATTTGGCTGCCTGCATTGAACTCATCGAGAAGGTGAGGGAGAGTTGTAACTACAAAATAAGTGTGACATACAAAAAAATGGCTTCTTGAATTCATGTGAACATAATTTCTTCTTTTAACAGCCAATGGGCATCTTCTCCATCCTTGAAGAGGAGTGCATGTTCCCCAAGGCCTCAGATGCCACTTTCAAGGGCAAACTGTATGACCAGCATCTTGGCAAGTGCAATGCCTTCCAGAAACCCAAGCCTGCCAAAGGCAAGGCTGAGGCCCACTTCTCCCTGGTGCACTACGCTGGCACTGTGGACTACAACATCTGCGGCTGGCTGGACAAGAACAAGGACCCCCTGAATGACTCTGTTGTGCAGCTGTACCAGAAGTCCTCAGTTAAACTGTTGGCTCTCCTGTATGCAGCCACTGCTGGGGCTGAGGGTAAGAAAAGTGAAAGTAAAGTGAACATGAGCTTAACTTTTAAACATGTGATAGCATTACAGAACCTTTGAAATCATTACTCATCCATGAAATGATGATTAAGTTTTTAGCCTAGCTCAATTTGTTCACATGAAAATAATATGAAAAACATGACATGAAACTGCTAATTTTTTCAGAGGCAAAGGGAGCCAAGAAGGGAGGCAAGAAGAAGGGTGGTTCCATGCAGACTGTGTCCTCTCAGTTTAGGGTAGGTTTTATGTGGCTTAATTGCATAATAGGAAGCCTGTAAAATTAAACTGTAATATTGTGGCAGAAACTGACCAACATTTATTGTATCATGCTGCAGGAGAACTTGGGCAAGCTCATGACCAACTTGAGAAGCACACATCCTCACTTTGTGCGTTGCCTGATTCCCAATGAATCTAAAACACCAGGTACTGTTTCAACAGTCCACAACAAGTTCTGGCCCAAATAAACAGCCCATATGCACTCAAAACTGTGTAACTCATAATGCTGAAAACCTCCACAGGTCTCATGGAGAACTTCCTCGTTATCCACCAGCTGAGGTGTAATGGTGTGCTGGAAGGTATCAGAATCTGCAGAAAGGGTTTCCCCAGCAGAATTCTCTATGCTGACTTCAAGCAGAGGTGATTCAATAGTCCCATCACACCATCATGTGCATGTTTTTATTTTCCTTTTGTAACAATATCTGAGAATCTGACAACTTCAATCTACCTTTCACAGGTACAAAGTACTGAACGCCAGTGTTATCCCAGAAGGGCAGTTCATTGACAACAAGAAAGCTTCTGAGAAGCTCTTGGGATCCATCGATGTTGATCACACTCAGTACAAATTTGGGCACACTAAGGTAAAGAAGCTAATTTGCTGTAAATAAACATGATTCTGACTGCTTCTAAACATTCAAAGAATATAACTGGAGAGCTTAACTGAAAATCATTGTAGGTGTTCTTCAAAGCTGGGCTTCTGGGTACTCTGGAGGAGATGCGAGATGAGAAACTGGCTGCTCTGGTGACCATGACTCAGGCTCTGTGCCGTGGTTTCCTCATGAGAAAGGAGTTTGTGAAGATGATGGAGAGGAGGCAAGTAAAAGCAACACTGCTTCACTGCGATAAAGAGCAAATTGACTTACCTGACAAAGGCTGCTTCTCATTGAAACAGTTCTAATTTTTTTCAGATTTTTTTCCTTCTGAGAAGCTTAATTAAGGAAGCTTTTAAAACCAGGTTATTTTTAAAATCATGGGATTAACATTTAATTTCAATTGATTGTCTTGCCTATGACACGTGGAGTCTGATTTCACAACACAGTACAGCATATTTCATTTCTCTACCCACCAGCATTCATTTTTCCTACTGAAGTGAGGTCAGTAACTTTCATTGAATGAATAACATAACTGCGTCCAATGTGTTCATTACACAGAGAGTCAGTGTTCACAATCCAGTACAACATCCGCTCATTCATGAATGTGAAACATTGGCCATGGATGAAGGTGTACTTCAAGATCAAGCCACTGCTGAAGAGTGCTGAAGCTGAGAAGGAAATGGCCCAAATGAAGGAGGACTTTACAAAATGCAAGGAAGATCTGGCCAAGGCAGAAGCGAAAAAGAAGGAGCTTGAAGAGAAAATGGTTTCTCTGCTGCAAGAAAAGAATGACCTGCAGCTCCAAGTAGCATCTGTGAGTTCTACTGTTTAACCTTAGCACACATACAAAAAGACTGTGTGTTATTGTTAATCAATCTATTAACACCAACACTTCAAAGGTCCAGAGAGTCTTTTTTCACACTCATGTATTTTCTTTCATTATAATCCCAGGAATCTGAAGGTCTTGTAGATGCTGAGGAGAGATGCGAGGGACTCATCAAAAGTAAGATTCAGCTTGAAGCAAAACTCAAAGAAACAACTGAGAGACTAGAAGATGAGGAGGAAATGAATTCCGAGCTCACTGCAAAGAAGAGGAAACTAGAGGATGAGTGCTCTGAGCTGAAGAAAGACATTGATGACTTGGAGCTCACCTTGGCTAAAGTGGAAAAGGAGAAACATGCCACAGAAAACAAGGTTTCAGTTCAAATTAACTATAAAAATGGTAAATTCAACTCTATAAATGTTCTTCTGTACTAATGCTGTGGAATATTTCTAGGTGAAAAATCTGACTGAAGAGATGACCTCTCAGGATGAGAGCATTGGCAAGTTGAGCAAGGAGAAGAAAGCCCTCCAAGAGGCACACCAGCAGACCCTGGATGATCTGCAGGCAGAGGAAGACAAAGTCAACACTCTGTCCAAAGCTAAGACCAAGCTCGAGCAACAAGTCGATGATGTGAGTTTGGTTTTCTCTGTGGTTGATATAATAATGCAAGTGATCTTAATTCTTAAATCTTGATGAGGTACTTTTAATATTTTAGCTTGAAGGCTCTCTGGAACAAGAGAAGAAACTTCGCATGGATCTTGAGAGAGCTAAGAGAAAGCTTGAGGGTGATTTGAAAATGGCTCAGGAATCCGTAATGGATCTGGAGAATGACAAACAGCAGTCAGAGGAGAAACTCAAGAAGTAAGAATTAATTCTCCTAAACAATCTACTTTAGTATTAAATCTGAGAGCAGATCTACATATTGAAAGTATTTGTGCTTCACAGGAAGGACTTTGAGACCAGCCAGCTCCTCAGCAAGATAGAGGATGAACAATCCTTGGGTGCTCAGCTTCAAAAGAAGATTAAGGAGCTTCAGGTATATGATTAGTAGTCCCTTAGATTAATTAAATATTACCAAATTTCATTGGATAACATACCATGTAACCCTTTCAATCTATAGGCTCGCATTGAGGAGCTGGAGGAGGAAATCGAGGCTGAGCGTGCTGCTCGGGCTAAGGTTGAGAAGCAGAGAGCTGATCTCTCCAGGGAACTTGAGGAGATCAGTGAGAGGCTAGAGGAAGCTGGAGGTGCAACTGCTGCTCAGATTGAGATGAACAAGAAGCGCGAAGCTGAGTTCCAGAAGCTGCGTCGCGACCTGGAGGAGTCCACCCTGCAGCATGAAGCAACTGCTGCCGCTCTTCGCAAGAAGCAGGCCGACAGCGTGGCTGAACTGGGAGAACAAATCGACAACCTTCAGCGAGTTAAGCAGAAGCTGGAGAAGGAGAAGAGTGAATTTAAAATGGAAATTGATGACCTCTCAAGCAACATGGAGGCTATTGCTAAAACTAAGGTCAGTGACTTGATGACTGTGTTCATGAATATTATAATAATGATAAATAATTTAACAGATAAAATAAAAACTGAAAACCATTCTTATTAACAGTCAAATCTGGAGAAGCTGTGTCGTACTCTTGAGGATCAACTCAGTGAAGTCAAGACCAAGAATGATGAAAACGTGCGCCAGTTAAATGATTTCGGTGCACAGAAAGCCAGACTGCTGACAGAGAACGGTAAAGACAAGTTTCATTGTTTTTGAGTTTGTCTTCAAAATCTAAAAAACACTTCAGTGGAATACATTGAACAATAGCAATGTATTTAATTGTTGTTAATTCATGAGTTATCTGCAGACAACA